>NC_074712.1:19592914-19892914 GCF_947242115.1 Biomphalaria glabrata
GAATTTATAAAGTCTTCATATTTCAACGTGCATTACTTTCGTGTGTGTTTGATTCATTATGGAGTGTGCTATGTTAAAAAGTAAAAACAGAAAATTACTGAAGTCTAGCTTGGCAACAGACAATATACCCACTCAATATACCCACTCAATATACCCACTCAATATACCCACTCAATATAGCCACTCAATATACCCACTCAATATACCCACTCAATATAGCCACTCAATATACCCACTCAATATACCCACTCAATATACCCACTCAATATAGCCACTCAATATACCCACTCAATATAGCCACTCAATATACCCACTCAATATACCCACTCAATATACCCACTCAATATAGCCACTCAATATACCCACTCAATATACCCACTCAATATAGCCACTCAATATACCCACTCAATATACCCACTCAAGAAAACATCACGCATCACACTTGGCATTACTTGGACGTATTTAGCTATGTCAGTTATTATCATTGGAAACACTATTGCTCTAGAGTTCTAATGAAACGCAATCAGATGTAGCAGGATGGCTGCCTGGTCGTCACGAAGGTCCCGAGTTTGAGCCTTGTCCGACTTCCCTCCTTGCCGTCCTGCAAGACATCTTCTTTTTCTAGAAACTGTCAGGTAGGGTTGAGCCTTCGGCTCTTGGAACTCTAGGCCAACAATAGTAAACAAGAGCTCCATCTATGTACACTGTTCTGTCTGGCAGAGGGTCAGACTCGCGGTCAGGGGCCGGGTACAACGGGACCCCCGCCATTTTCCTTTTCAATACCAGGCTAACCGTGCAGGACACGCCATTTATGTAACGGCCCCTTGAGGAACGGCGCCTGGATTGTGACAAGGTTGTGGGACGGTTACAACTCCGCCAAGTGCAATGAGGATGCTCTCGCACCCCCTTAGGCAACCCACTGAAGTCTTGTTTTGCTATCCATTGGCCTAATCGTTTCCTCCTACAATCGTTTCCACCCGGGCGCCACTATGAGGCAGGGTAGCATGCCCGAGTCCTGCAGGACATAAAAATCTTCACTTCTTGTGAAAGACTGTAAAACAACTAAACCTAAACTATTCAAGTGTTGACGATATAAACAGAAACTATTCAGGTGAGACTGCTGTAACCTTTGTAACACGCCTCTTCTGGTGTTTTGTAGCCAGCCTGGCATCTTGTACAAGTTCCGTTAAATTTGTCACAGTCCGTCAAACAGTTGGCACATGACATTTTACAGTTCACATCCCACTGGAAGGTAGGGCAATCTGGGGAGAGATGTTAAAGCTAGGCTAATCTGGGGATAGGAATTAAAGCTAGGATAACCTGGAGATAGGAATTAAAGCTAGGCTAATCTGGGGAGAGATGTTAAAGCTAGGCTAATCTGGGGATAGGAATTAAAGCTAGGATAACCTGGAGATAGGAATTAAAGCTAGGATAATCTGGGGATAGGAATTAAAGCTAGGAGTAGGATAATCTGAGGATAGGAATTAAAAGCTAAGCAATCTGGGGATGGAGATGAAAGCTAGGATACTGTGAGGATAGAGATTAAGTTTGTAACAATCAAGGAATAGAGATGAAAGCTACACAATTTGTGGGATAGAAATACCAGTTACGACAATCTTGGGATATAGTTTACAATTAAAAATCTGGCCACAAAGTTAGAACACTGCAGCGTGGCAGTTCTAATTGTTGAAACTTTTAGATAAAATTACATGTGCACACATTTAAAAATAGGTATAGAAATCTGAAAGCTTAGACAATTCTGGGATAGAAAAAGCTAAGACAAGTAGAGACATGAATTGTGATAATGCAAGAGAAGTAGTTCTGGAGACAGAGTTAATAGAAGTAATTAGGTAACAATATTAACAGAGAGCAAACACTTGTATCAAATAATAAGAAATAGGTTATGGTTAGTCATGTGACATTTCTGATGTTACTGTAGACGAGTAAAGGTTAAAGTTGATAATTGCTGTAGGCTGAGCTTGTCCAGTGGGATGTTGTGACCAATGGTGTGTCCAAATCCCTAACCTAAGAACTGTATACATTTTACCTGCTGGACATTTCACATTGAGATAACAAGTGCCTGGAGTGAGTTCGGAAACTGATCCAGGGCACTCCACAGCATCAGAGGTTGGTTCATTGGACAAACACATTCTGTAGAGACAAAGTTAATCTGTTTGATGTATAAATAAAGAAATGTAATGAAATAGATATACAAAAATATCTAATGAAATAGATATACAAAAAATATGTAATGGAATTTATGTTTTTGTTTTGAGAGGCAAAGCTCATTACTATTTGGTGAGGCAAAGCTCATTAATATTTGGTGAGGCAAAGCTCATTAATATTTGGTGAGGCAAAGCTCATTACTATTTGGTGAGGCAAAGCTCATTAATATTTGGTAGCTTTTGGGTTTCTCGGACTGTTTAACTTTTCGTTTGATTTACTTCCTTCAAGGAGCCCAGCTACAGGTAGGAAAAAAGATCAATGTATTTCCATGATTTGACAAGTGATTCTTTTTTTTTTTCACTAGACGCTCTTCACAAAAAACATAAAAGTCAATGCAGGGCGGTCGCAGTGCCCCCCCCCCCCCCCGCTTTCATAGGCCCCGCGCTAATTCTAGGTGTAATTATTTAATTGCAAAATGTATACGAAAAATTCATGGAAATCTGAATTTCTTAAAATCTCATGAGAACTCATAAAAATTTCCTGGAAATTAGACAAAATTGGCGGAAAACGCCAATCCTACGCGCGATAAAAGAAAAAAGGCATTGTCAGCTTTCATGTAATAAAATGTAATAATCGGGCTAATTTTCACCTGAATCGGAAGTTCCAATACTTTATTTACTTTTATAGTAACTTACATATAAATATGCCATAGGTTGCAAGGTTCTTAAAGTAAAGTAAAATTGATCGCAATTTTGTACGTAGTAAAGAATGAATAAAGGTCAAAGTCGATTTTTTTTCTAATACAAAATCTTAATTTTCACTTACTATCCTTACTCCCACCCAGACTAGGCCCCGCGCCATCAGTTTCGCATAGGGTCCCGCAATTGTTAGGACCGGCCCTGAATCAATGAATGACGAGTTTTGGGTGCAGTGGATGTAAAGAGACTTTCTGTGTGTCTTGTCCTGCTCTAAAGTGCTCCACAATGCTGGTAGTTGCCTTTCTGTCCGATTGGTCTAATGTATAATATATAAATATAAATATATATAAAATTTTTTAGGCCGTCCAGTAAAGCGTTATGTGCATAAACCGCTTGGATATCAAACTCACGGTTTTGAGAATTTTTGTTCGAACTAATAACGTGTTTTCTGAGTGCCAAAATGAAACATGGATACTCCTTACACGACACCACCCTAAAAACACACTCAACATGGATACCCCTTACTGGCCCTTACCCCCGCCCCCAAACAAACAAAAGATAGCAAGCGAGCAAGATGAGGGCCGGATTTAATGGAGGGCAGGCGGGGCCTCCACAAGAAAGAGTCCCCCCCCCCCCAACAATGGAGAAAAAAACCATATACAGAGAAGTCTGCAACCTTACGTGTTTTTTTCTTTTCGCATTTTCCCCGACACTACTTGAAATATCACAGTTTGCAACAGAGTCTTGGTTTAAAAAGTGTCCGCCTATAGTGTGCTCGTTAAGTACTCTTAATTAGCTACATGGCGTAAACCTTTACAATTTACATTCTTCGTTACTGAAATACTTATGTGTGTGTATTGGAACATTTTATTTTTTGGTAACGAAGCCAAATTAAATGTTATTTATAAGTAGACACTTTTCTTTTAGTGTGCAGCATGCTTTAAGATAGTAGTAATTTTTTTTAAATAAGTGGATTTTTATTAAAGCTTTGAAAAAGGTGTAGGGGCCTCCCCATACTTCAATCCGGCCCTGAGACGCACTATTGCGGCACTATACAATGGTAAAATGTCTTTGAAAGACAATGTACACTGCAAAGTGAAACATTGACACGACTGACCTCTTTCTGACCAGATCTGATACGTCACACTTACGAGAACACACCCACTCACTCCAGTGCCAAGTGACTTCTTCAACTGGCAAGCAGACAAATACAAGATATTTCAAAAGATGAGTTTCAGTGTGGTTATTACAAAATAATCGAAAGTAGTTGGTCAAATTGGAAGGGAACGCACAAGATAATGGATTATAAGAATGTATTTTGTGTGAATACCACATTCCCTGGCATACGGCTGGCACTTTGACATTGCGACATGCTCAAGTCTATTGAACTGTACATTTTACAGTTTGGCATTCCTAAGTTTAGCAAACAATACGTTTCTTTTATCTATCTATCTATCTATCTATCTATCTATCTATCTATCTATCTATGTATCTATCTATCTATCTATCTATCTATCCATCCATCCATCCATCCATCCATCCATCTTTCTGTCTGTTTATCAACATATCTAATCAATAGATAACCAGTTTAAACCTATTAATAATTTTTTTTAACATTTGGCATTGGCTGCAACCAATACAGGAAATAACAAGATTACAAAGACAGTTTGTGTGGACACGCAAACGTAAAATCGGCCCCCGAAGTGGTCCACCTAGAGACAGACGGACAGATCTAGACATTGATAGAGGATAGAACATATTAGGCTGTAAAAAAATATACTTTTAAAAAAATCATCAAAAAATGCATATATATTTTACAGGATGTGACTCACAAAAAAAAATGTAGAAATATTTATTAACTAAAAAAAAAAGGTTTCAACTGGGTTTCGAGCCCAGCGCCATCAGCGTGTTAGGCAGGTGTGATAACCACTACACTACAAAACACCTAAATATGTACAATATATTTGAAATCTTTCCTTATACTTACTGTTTGATACAAACTAGACATTGGTCTAGCTAGATCTAGACCTAATTTTAGATCTAAATCTAGATTCAAGATCTAAGTCTAAGTCTAGATCTAGAAATAGATCTCAGTCTCTAAGTCTAAAGTATAGATCTAGACTAGAGTTAGATTTAAGTCATTCTAAGTCTAAGTCTGTCTATATCTATTCTAAGTCTAGATCTAGATTCTAGAGTTAGATCTAAGACTCTAGTCTAAGTGTAGGTTCCTATATCTAAGTCTAGAGCTAGATCTACAATCTTAATATAGAATCTACTAGATCTATATCTAGATTAGAATTCGTAAATAGATCTATGTAGATCTGGCCTCTATTTATTAGCGGCCCCCGAAAGGGGAAAAGACGCTATTAGTTTTGCGTGAATGTCTGTCCGTCTGTCCGTCCGTCCCGTTTAGATCTCGTAAACTAGAAAAGATAGTTAAAATCCAACATCACAATATTTTAGATCATTCAAAGTTCTGATGCATGCAACGGCTACTTTTTTCTTTTCTGAAAGCGAAAAATCTAATTTTTGTTTTACAACTATTAAACACTTAAACACTTGAGGCTCTTTATTAGGGGAGACGACCATTTTCCATATTTTTAACACATTTATGCAAACGGTTGTAGATTTTTTGTCAAAAATGCTTGTTTTTATATTTGTATTGTTAAGTTATGTAAGTTCTGTTATACTAAGTACTATATTAACACACGAACAAATGCTTACTATTTTTTTAAAGAGAAAAAAATCTATTTATTATGCATTATAAGTTAAACATAATTTTAATCGAATAGTATCTTGTAAACTGCAATTTCTTAATATTTTATGTGTCGGAATAGACGGTGCATTTTATTTTCTTGATGATTCGAATAAGAGATTTAGCCTTTTCAAAAAAATTAGATAAAATATAAGACATCAGTTTGGCTAGGGGAGGCGCGGTGGCTGAGCGGTAAAGCGCTTGGCTTCCGAAACCGAGGGTTTTCGAATCCTGGTGAAGACTGGGATTTTTAACTTCGGAATCCTTGGGCGCCTCTGAGTCTACCCAGCTCTAATGGGTACATGACATTAGTTGGGGAAAAGTAAAGGCGATTGGTCGTTGTGCTGGCTACATGACACCCTCGTTAACCGTAGGCCACAAAAAACAGATGAACTTTACATCATCTGCCCTACAGACCACAAAGTCTGAAAGGGGAACTAGTTAGGCCAGGTTCACATCTAACTTAACATTCACTTACACCTATCCTTTGATCTGCTGGACAGTTGGAGCACTACACAAGATCTGTCATTTGTCTTTGATATAATGTCATTCGGATGTTCTTTCTGAAAATATTGAAGCCTGCCTTGGTGGACCACTTCGGGGGCCGATTTTGAGTTTGTGTTTCTTTGAAACCTTGTTTTTTTTTTTTTACGAAATGTTTTTTTTTAATGAGACTTTGAGTAAGAGATTGGTCCTTTACAAAACGATTAGATCAATAAGATAATCATTATATGAAATCGGTTAAGTTAGTTTCACATCTATCTTCACATGCATTTTCACTTATCCCTTGGTCTGCTGGACCGTAGGGGCACCACACAAGATCTGTCAACCTTCTTTCTTCATTCTTCTCAGTCATTTGCGTTTGATAGAATTTCATTCTGATAATCTTTCTGAAAATAAGGAAACCTGCTTTTTTTGCCATCCTGGGTGGACCACTTCGGGGGCCGATTTTGAGTTTGTGTTTCCACACAAACTGCATTTGTAATCTTGTTGTAATTTAGATTCAGATTGTTGTAATTTAGATTCAGATTGTTGTCAAGTATGAAGCCTAATGAGGATGTGTGAAAGCTGCGCGGTAAAAAAGTAATTGTTATGTTGTTGTTTTTAAACTTACAATTGAAACGAAGTTTGTATTAAAATTCTTTTTAAAAACAACATTCGAATCAGTATTCTATTCCATGAGTTAATAAATGGAAAATCTTTTTTATAATGATCCATTGATACTTTTTCAATCGTAACCTTAGTTGAAATTATTTTGCGCGAATCTATGAATGAAGCTTGATTTATTAATGAAGACGCTTGTGAACTTTTAATAAGACTTACTTCCCCTGAAGTTTTTAATTGAAAATTGGTGTATTTTTTTTGAAAAATCTGCTTGCATTTATAATAAAAAAAATTAGATGTTTCACTTTCGGAAAAGAAAAAAGTAGCCGTTGCATCAGAACTTTGAATGATCTAAAATATCATGATGTCCAATTTTCATTTTCTCTTCTAGTTTCTGACATCTAAACGGGACAGACAGGCCACACAAAATTAATAGCGTCTTTTCCCTTTTCGGGGGCCGCTAAAAATAGATTTGGCTTGGTGATTTAGTGTTAATGTTATTACTTGTAGCGAAGTTTAACAGAAAAGAATATCTGCTCCACTTCCTATCTATTGTATTCCTTTGTTTTATGCTGGCCACATCACACCCTCGTTGTAATAGAGACAGAGCCAGGAGAGCCAAAGATGTTACGAATAAAACTGACATTCTCTAAAGATCTTCAAATCACGGGAAATGTGAACAAAGTAGCCGGACATACGTATTTGTACTATAGTATATACTATATACAACAGAGTGTACCTTCCTCTGCTGGTGTGGTTGCATTCATGGTTGTCACTGCTGGCATGGTCAATACTGAAACAGGAAATTGTCACAACGTGGTCAGAACTTTCTATTGAAATATTTTTGTATCACTAGCTAAGCCCTATATGTACCCACTTGAGAAAGAGTTATCTATAATTTGAAGCCGACACAAAAGGTATAGGCGTTCATATATACAATTTATCGACCGACACATGAACATTGTATGGACCTGCATAAATGATTTATAACCATAAACATGTTGGTCCTTGTTGGTCGTTAGTTTGTCTCCTAGAACAAGCGAGATCAAGGCCTGGGCATTATTTATGGTCGGAACGATATCGTTCACCCAGTTCCCCCTCACCACGCAGCTGATGTGATCAAGGGAATGGAAATATTCGATACAGTTCTGGATGGCAGGGGTTCGCAGCGCCGCAGGTTCTACCAGGTGGAAGCACAGTGTGCCACAATTTGCCTAAGGGTCACCAGTACCTCACCTGTTCCTGAGTTTTTCCTCAGAGTTGTCTCCCGAAGCCTTTCCTTTTTAGGGTATAGCCGCAAACAAATGGAGGTTTGGATTCAGAGTTTTCCTACTCCTAGATGTGTAGCCAACAAGGCTGTTGGAGGTTGTTAGCTACAACCAATAAGTGTGTAAGGTTTCAACTTTAGGTGAGCATAGGTGTGAGAGAAATTGCGTGTAAAAAATGTATCAGACACAGTGAGTTGATCTAAGCATTGTAAAAAAAACATCTGGGTGGTCGTTACTGAAAAGTCTAAGATTGATTTTAACTTGGACAATAATGAGCTATTTTTAACTCTTCCCTAAAGTTTCTACAGAGTTCTGTTAAAGTGCTTTGGCAAAACTTTTGTTGTCAAGGGCGACTCATTCGTATAGACTTTTCAAAGTAAGCTAAAAAAAATAGTTCACAACTATAGTTCACTCCCTTCTCCTACGATTCGAATAGTCTTTCTACACAATGCAAATCTATATTATAAAGTAGAATGTGAGGGGTATGTATGTATGTATGTATGTATGTATGGATGGATGGATGTTACTTATAGACATCAAAAACGCTTGACCAATCTTGATAAAACTAGACAGGAATGTTCCTTGGGTACCAACTTAGACCGTAGTGTATGTATTGTAGCCCTAAAACAAACTTAAGACCCTCAAAAAAAAATAAAGTTGTCCGACTCTATTACAGCTATAGTATTTTATGGATCTAGGCCATGTCTACAATGTTGACATGAGAAAAGATAGAAAGGATTTAGACCTAGATCTAATTTTAAGAAATACACTTTGCGCAGATAGTTTTTTACTTTGACACATGAAAATACAAAAGAAGATACATTGATTTCATTATATAATAAAATTAACCTTCAATTTTGTGTTTCAAAAGCATTGTTTACATTAATTAGTTCCTTATATCTGTGATTACAGATTTCCTGACGAACATTCTTTCATTAGACAATACCGTAATGAATCGCGTACTAAAAATTAATTCGTTTAATTGTTTACTTTATAATCCCATCCCTAGATCTAAAACTCTAATTCAACTCTATGATGATAAAACTTCTCTTCGCACAGATAGTTTTATACTTTAACACATAAACATATTAATTAAAGTCCATTCATTTCATATTTTGATCAAATAAACATTCAAATTTGGTTTTCTAAAGCTACATTCGTTTACGAAAGCTGCGAAGCCGAGTTGAGATAGGCCTAGATCTATATTAATTCATGAATCGCGTACTAAAAATTATTTCGTTTAATTGTTTACTTTATAATCCCATCCCTAGATCTAAAACTCTAATCCAACTCTAAGATGATAAAACTTCTCTTCGCACAGATAGTTTTATACTTTAACACATAAATATATTAATTAAAGTCCATTCATTTCATATTTTGATCAAATAAACATTCAAATTTGGTTTTCTAAAGCTACATTCGTTTACGAAAGCTGCGAAGCCGAGTTGAGATAGGCCTAGATCTATATTAATTCATGAATCGCGTACTAAAAATTATTTCGTTTAATTGTTTACTTTATAATCCCATCCCTAGATCTAAAACTCTAATCCAACTCTAAGATGATAAAACTTCTCTTCGCACAGATAGTTTTATACTTTAACACATAAATATATTAATTAAAGTCCATTCATTTCATATTTTGATCAAATAAACATTCAAAATTGGTTTTCTAAAGTTACATTCGTTTACGAAAGCTGCGAAGCCGAGTTGAGATAGGCCTAGATCTATATTCATTCATGAATCGCGTACTAAAAATTATTTCGTTTAATTGTTCACTTTATAATCCCATTTATTTAACAAAGCTATCGCTCTTTTCGTTTTTTAGCGGCCCCCGTAAGGGGAAAAAGCCGCTATTAGGTTTGTGCAAAATGTCCGTCTGTCCGTCTGTCCGTCTGTCCGTCTGTCACACTCAGATCTCGAAAACTAGAAGAGATATGAAAAATATTATTTCATCATTAAATCCGGCTTGAAAAGTTTAGGTGCAACGGCTACTTTTGGTTTTCTAAAAGCAAACCGTTTAATTTATAAAATTAATTATGCAAGCGATTTTTTCATAAAAATACACCAATTCTAAAACAATTACGTAAATGTAAGGGAGGCAATGTTACAAATGCTAACAAAGATGGACAATTTTTGTGTATTTTCAGTATCACCAAGTCAAATATATTTTTAAAATGTACAGGAAATGTTTACAACAAATACAAATAATAGTTAAAGACGTTTTTTCTGGTCAACTAGCTGCTAAAATTAAAAGAAAACATTTCTGTTTGTTTATAAAGGCTAATAATGCACTTTGTATGTAAATATCACGCACATTTTTTTAAATGGACTTTTTATGCAGCGATTTTCGTGCAGTAGCGTAACGTCGCAACATGATCAGGTGCTAAACCAATTCCTTAAACTTTTTTTTAAAAATCAGATTTTATTTATTTTTTGTTTAGTGCCCCCATCCAAATAAAAGAAGCTTATTTTTGTGCGTTTTGTCTGTTGGTCGGTCTGTCCGTCACGATTAGATTTAAAAAACTAGAACTCTAAAAGCTATTGAAAATCTGATTTACCCTTTAATGTTCCTCCCATAACATCTCAATAGTTTTAAGTATCTAAAATTGATTGTTCCGGATTTTTTTGTGCAAAACTAATCAACGCCAACAAATGTTTGTTTGCTCTTCTAACTTATATTACATTCAATTTCCATGCTTAAACGTTGCAAAAACACATTATCAATAATATGTTGTTCCGTTTTTTATGTAAATAGCATATTAATGCTAAATCATAATCTCTATACTGACTTATATTTCATTAAGTGTAAAAATGTTCCGGATATTGTTTTATAAAACATGAATTGTGCCTAATGATTGTTTGAAATCGCATAAGGCTTTTAAAAAAAGTAATTTACTAGAATTGATTACTGAAAATTACTTTTTAGACATTTAATTTTCTTGTAAAACATAACACAGAAGTTTTGTAATCGATAAAGAAAGTTCCGGATTTTGTTTCTTACAAATCGTCGCCAGAAATTTCCGAATTTATTTAAAAATCTACTAACGCCAAATAATTGTTTGAACTCCCTCTTCTAATTAATACACAAATAATCTTCTCATTTACGAAATAATGTTTTTACGGATTTTTATGAAAAATATTTTAACTCACTACTCTCTTACAGTACATTTAACTTTCTACCTAAAACATTAAAAAATCTAATTATCGTTAATATTATGTTCCGATTTTTAAGGAAAACAGAATCCAAACACCAAAGTAAGGTATGAAAATCTCTCCACGTGGCTGTAGTACATCTAATTTTTATACGAGACCATCCAAAAAATTTAATTAACGGTATTACATTTATCTGAAATTCTCTTTTTCTTTTACTATTTATACAAACATCCGGAACAATCTATTATATAAACTTTTCAATTGTGTTCATACCTAAAAATTATTGCGATGTTTTGAAACGTAAAATAAAGGTTAATCAATTTTTAATAACTTTTAGTTGTTTTTTTTATATCAAGATAACGGACAGACCGACTGACAGACAAAACGCAAAAATAATGTGGCTTTGATCCTTTTTAAATAATATCTATTAGAACTCAGTGCACCAATGTCTATGAACCCTCGTTAAATATCTCGTGTAAATAAAGACATTTTTTTTTATGGTACCGGTACTAGCCTATTGTGAGGTAATGGAATTTTTTTTCTTTGACGTCATATGAATGGACTCTTTAAATGTAATGTTAAAAGAACGCACTCGGTGCACCAATGTCTATTAACCCTCGAAAAAATTGATTGTATTAATGAAAACATATTTTAGTCTAACTAAGCCGTGTGACGTAGTGTTTTTTTTTTCCTTTGACGTCACATGGAATGAATTCTTTAAATGAAATGCTAAAAGAACGCACTCGGTGCACCAATGTCTATGAACACTCGAGAAATGGCTCGTGTTGATAAAGGTGATTTTTAGTCTAGCTAGGCCTTGTGACGTAGTGTTTTTTTTTTCCTTTGACGTCATATGGAATGAATTCTTTAAATGAAATGCTAAAAGAACGCACTCGGTGCACCAATGTCTATGCACACTCGATAAATGGCTCTTATAGATGAAGGCGATTTTTAGTCTAGCTAGGCCGTGTGACGTAGTGTTTTTTTTTTCCCTCTGACGTTATATGGAATTAATTCTTCAAATGAAATGAAAAAAGAACTCGGTATAGTAATGTTTATTAAGCCTCGTTATGTGTCTCGCGTTTAAAAAAGGAATGATATCTTGATTTAGATCTAATCTAGATTTTTTAAACTAGATCTAGATTTTTATTACAGTATATCTAGATCTGGATTTATATTCTAATTAAAATTATTTTAGAGTCTAGAATTTCTAGATCTAGTTTAGACTAAAATAGACTAGATTAAAATGTAGAATTTCAATTTCTAAACTTAAAGTGTAAAAAAAAAGTGTAGATTTTCATTTCCAAACGTTTTGATCAATATTGTAATGTTTTAATATACTAAAACTAATCTACTATTTTTTTTATTAAATTTAAATTTAAATTTACGGCAAATGAATCTTTGAAACATTATTACTTTTGACCATCAGATGGCTGCCTGGTCGTGCGGTTTGCGCGCTGGACTGTCGTTCAGATTTATGGATGGCCCAGGGTTCAAACCCTGCCCGCTCCCATCCCCCGTCGTCCTGCGGGAGGTTTGGACTAGGAAGTAATTATCTTCAACTCTGAAGGAACATCCGAAACGTGTAAAACATTTTACATCAAAATTAAATCACCTCTTGAATATTATTTGCGAATATGCAGATCCGACAGGGATCCGACTTCGACGGGGGCCGCCTCTGAGTTTGTGTAACACAAACTCTCTTTGTAATCTTGTAATAGATAAGAATGTATCGACTTTGGGTAAACCATTTTCGCAAAACTAATTTTATTTTCGTAGCGAAACTGAAATAACGTGAAAGGATCATTAGCTACGTTTAACATACATCTAAATCCAATCCACTAGATTATTCAAAAGCAAATGTTTTAATAAAAAAAAAATTGATTTAAGCCTATTAGCTATTTTGATTTGATAGCATTATTCACACTATTTTTACATTGACACATTCGCTTTACTTATTACATTATTATTTCGTTTAATTGCTTACAAAACACTCTCAGTGACTATATCGAAAGTAATGCGCAAATAAAGACCCGCGGGTCGCGGGTAACATATGTCTAGTAGCTACATAAAGTAGAGAAGAGAGTATAGTATAGGGAGTCAGTTGTACATTAACTGTTTCAGTATTCTAAGTGTGTATCTATTTATTCAATTTATCTTGTGTCATTTTATTATCCCTGTAGAATAAGACAAGATAAGAATATATTGAAATAATATCTGGTGTTAGTCTGTTCAAGCTTGTGCAATGAAATTCTTCAATATTTTAAATTCACCTGCAAGCTGTCAGACGTTTGGAACACATTTGTTTCGTCTAACTCAAATTTCCAGCACGAAGCCAAAGGATGGCGATGGGCAGGGCTTGAACCCGGGAACATAGTGTTTCTACATTCTATTCAGTCGATTATGCGAAAGGCAGTGAATGGGTTACTTAAATCTAGAATACGAAATGACAACCACACAAAAAGCCAGTGTTTTGAGTTTCAGTTTTTGGCACATCGGCACAGTTTAGGCCATGTCGTACCCGTAATCCTTCAAGGGTTACTCTACCTTCATACCACGAGAGCTAAATTTTATATAGTTAAGTCAGTAAAACAAAGTCTATTCACAGTTAAAATAGTAAAGGTAGTAAAAATTAAATAATTACATAAAAATCTTTTGTAAATATTATATGTTCACAATTTCACAAATCAAACCTTAGCAGAAAACCCCACCTCAAAAACCAGTGTGATAACCACACAACAGTCTGATAATGACACAACAGCAGCACGACACCCAAACAGCAGCACGACACCCAAACAGCAGTGTGAAAACCACACAACGTCAGTGTGATAACAACATAGCCACATCGTGACAACATTGAACTGTGCAGAGTGTATAGTTTAGAAAGAATGGAACTGCTCGTGTATAAAGAATTGCCATGATAATGCCTGATAACTGTGATACAACTTAACGAAATCTTCTTACCTTGAAACGGTCTAGTTGTTCCTACTTCCGGAGTTGTTACAACGTTTGGTTCAGTTGGTTTTGATGTAATAAAAAAAAATTTCAGGCGAATACATTGTAACAAATACATTACAAATATAGAGACATGATGGGTGAGTGGTAAAGCGCTTGGTTTCCGAACCGGGGGTCCTGGATTCGAATCCTGGTGAACACCTGAATTTGTACTTTTGGGTTCTTTAGGACGACCCTGAATCCACCCAGCTCTAATGAGTACCTGTCATTAGTTGGGGAAAAGGTAATGCGATTGGTCGTTGTGCTGACCACATATCACCCTCGTTAAACGCAAGCCATAGAAACATAAGGCCTTTACTTCATCTGCCCCATAAATCACTAGTTCTTAAAGGGAACTTACTTTTTTATACATTACATATACGCATTTATTTAGAACACACACTCAATTACTATCCGTAGGAGACATTGTATTAGCGGTTCAAACATAGTACAGCTTCATGATGTAACGGTGTGGTGGCGAAAGGACTATATATTTTAGTTGCCGAAACGAATGTTTCTATTCTAGATCCGTATAAGATAGACTGAATCTCGCAATCAGCACAAGGAAGTTGACCACAAGAGAAGGCCCGGTTTGGAGGTATGTGTCGCGTGTGCGTTTAGCTCTTTCTTTCTTGTCTAATAGTTTGCTTTTTGAGGTAAAGGAGTTTGTTTGCAATGGGCGCGTGTTTCGGATTCGTGAATAGTGTGTGTGTGTGCTTTACGTCACGCTTAGTTTCCCGTAGCGTTCTTGTAACTGAGCTGTAGATTCTTTCTGCGCTAACAGTTTTCACTGTTTCCCCGTTTTAACGGGTGTTAGACTTGTTGTTAGGAAGGAGCCATGATTTGTTTGGGCCTTGCATCCTCGTGTTGTAGGCCCTCGTATCTGGAGCCACTGTGGCCAGAACTGAGTGTGCGTGCGTGAGGAATGGTCATTTGTACAATTAATACTGCATTAACTTATTATCTCATGATTTGTACATATTCTGAAAATTAAATATTTGTATTAAATTAAATTAAAATTAAATATTAAAATTAAACATTGTTATTGTTCAACGATCTTTGCCCACTTATTTACAGTTCGGTTATTACGCAACTTGTTTTGCTGTTGTTCTTTAATTAATACATTGTTGAAAATGTTGGGTTGGCTTGGGACCAGATGGCAAGTGTAACAATTGTGGAACCCGTACTTCGACTGATAAAAACAAGAGTCTATTAATAAAATTAAATAACAATATCCCAACATAAACTTTTAAATGGAAGTGTGTGCAAAGCTGCATTGAATATCAAACATATTATTGGCCTAATTATCTCGGTGATAAAACTCCTTGAAGGATATTGACTGTGACTTTGTTACTAATATTTCTAATGAAGAATGGAAGACGGACTTCATGCTTTTAAACTGAGATACTACAATGGGTTGTTTGCACATGAAATGTATGTGCATGTTAAATCTTTTCAAACAAAGCTTTTCCATTTCTCCAGGAAAGCAAAAGAAAACAGGTTTTGTCATTTTCCTTTGCTGAAAAGTGAAACTAATTATAGTGAAATGGTTGAAAAGTACAAGACTTATTTGGATTCCTTGATTGTATAATTTGAAAGCTAATTTTAAGACTTCAAGAACCAGTTTTCAATACCCTAAGATCGTCATTTAATGCAGAAGCTGATTCAGCTCTAGAGGACATACCTCCAAGCAAATTATGACCAGTAAGAGAAGTTCCAGTCAGTTCTTCCGCGGGAGTTTATGGGTTTTTGCCAGAACTTTAAAAATCTTTGCTGCTGAACTTTCACATTGTTGGGTATGTCAGGCGCGGGCACGTTGCCCTGCCTCATCGTGGCGCCCGCGTGGAAACGGCCATAAGAGGAAGTGGCTAGGCGAAATGGGTAGCAAAACATGACTCCCGTGGGGATGCCCACGGGTAGACGAGAGTCAACCCATAGCACGGGCGGGGTTGTAAAAAAGTCCCCACGAACACGTCACACATCCATGCGCTGTTCCTCAAAGGGACCGTTACATCAATGGCGGTTCCCACACAGCTAGCTTGGTACAACGAAGGAAAATGACGGTGGCTCCCGGTGCCCTCGGCCTTCGGCCATGTGCAGCCAAGCATGCGTCGGGGCCAAAGGCATTGGAAACAGCAATGTTTTACATAGGCATTGACTCGGGTCCCTCTCAAACAGAACTGTGTTCCCACAGGTTTGTTTTTTTTTTACTGTTCGGCTGGACGACCAAACAGGTTTTTTTTTCAAACTTAGAGCTCGAAGAGCCTTCGGCTCAGCTCTTAGACATCAACAAGGTATGTCAGGGGAAGGTATGGCAAGAATGAATGTTATTTTGATATTTTGGTATGATTGTTATATCCCCTAATTGTGAATGTGAATAGTATTGCACGTGTTGTGAACTGAAGGATTACGTCTTCTTTGAATGTGCCAGAGAGTGTGTTAGTTAGTGAGGTCTTGCTCCCGGCCCAGGAAGGTTGGACATTGCTTCCTGGACTGGGGTTTTATGTATTAAATATTTATTGAAGTTGATTCATTGTTTGTGCTGTATTGGATATTATTAAAGTATCATTGTTATTTCATGGAAAGTATTATTGTTATTTCATGGAAAGTATTATTGTTATTCACGGAGTTGAAGTTTATCTAGTAATAAGTCATTCTAATTGAGTGGATATCTGGAGTTTAAACTGTATCAAGCAATAATTGTTTGTACAAGTAAACCCCTAGTGAGCCAAGTCAAACATATAATGTGAACCCTGACAAGGTACACATACATCTGAGAACAAGCTTTTATTTCGTTTGAAAATAAACAAGTGTAAAAACAGGTCGATGCAGAATGACTAATTTGACTGCAGTCACAAGAATAGCAACTAGTAAGCTAGTTCTACAGTTCTGGAACATTATGCATTGTGCAAACAGTTAAATCCTTCACATTAAGTAAGCCTACAACTGCACTTTTGTGGTGAAATGTGATGTAAAGCCAAAAAGAGACAATAACAAAATTTTAAAAAAATATTCGTAAAATTAACTTTTGTTGTAATTCCTCAATTGGAATTTAAAAAAAAGAAATATAAATGTTAAATACAGTATACATTATATGCAATTAGCTAGCTTTTTTTTTTTTTCATTTGTAAGTACATATATATATGTATATATATATATATATATATATATATATATATATATATATATATATATATATATATATATATATATATTGTTATGACTCATTCGGCGCGACATTGTGTACCAGAGGACACGATAGAGAACAGAGGAAGGAAGATGGCCGATGATTAGCGATGTAAACAAGAAGGCCTGAGATGTGACTCTGGGGTTTGACTCTAGATCCAGTTTATAATTGATTATTAAACGTTCTGTTTTATATCACTTTCGTTGAGGTTAATTGCTAAGTTATAGCAATTGGTGTCAGAAGTGGGATCCTCAACGAAAGTGGAGAAGAAGGTCTAGATCTAGGTATAAGACATTGAACGATTCCATTTTCGGGTAGATCAACATAAGTTTTGGTTTTAGTTGATCAACGTTTTGATACGGGATGGCGTCTAAGAAAACACTTAGTCAACTGTCATTACAGGAACTTAGACAGGAACTGAGAGGGAGGGAGCTGAACGTAAGCGGCAACAAGAAGGCACTCATAGAACGTATTAGGCAAAACATCATACATGAAGAGCAGGATACGGACACCTATTTGTTTGAAATAGAACCGGATATGAGGGATCATTTTCAATCGATGCAAGAACAAATGAAGGAAGACCTGAAATCAGTAAAGGATGAACTTAAAGACGAATTAGGTAATAAACTGAGCTCATCCTTTGTGTCTGAATTGAAAAATGACATAGACAGTTTCAAACAACAATTTAGAAATGAGGTCGCTGAATTAAGGTCCCAAATGGTGGGAGATGTTGATTCTAAAATTCAACAATTACGAAATGAAATGAAGGCGGAGCTGCAAAAGAAACAAGATGCGGGTGCCACTGTGACTGAAATGACGGGGAACCACCGGTGTTTGACGGCTCTGTGTCTTGGTCGGTGTATCGATTACAATTCGAGGCGGCGGCGCAAATCAACAGATGGGATACCCAGGCAGAGAAAGCAACTGGTCTTATGTTGGCACTCAGAGGAAAGGCAGCCGAATTGTTACAGACTATGACGGATCGGACAGACTACGATGCCATGGTCAAAACAATGGAACTACGATACGGCAATGAACACCTGCAGGAAGTTTTCAGGATGCAATTAAAGAATCGACAACAGAAAAACGGAGAGACATTACGGGAATTAGCAGCAGACGTAGAACGTCTCGCCCGTCTTGCTTACCCATCGGCAACACAGGAACTTTTGGATGTTCTGATCACACATGCTTTCATAGATGGAGTGCGAGATTCGGAACTTAAGAAAGCCATCCGAATAAGCGGAAAACGGAAAATCAACGAAGCCCTCATCTATGCCCTGTCCTACGAGGCGGCCGAAGTTTCAGCGAGGAACATACACTATTGTCAGACATTAAATGTGTCGGAAGAGGAGGATCTGCCGAGGCGGATTCGAAGAATGGTAGAAAAGGCTTTAAATGAACGGAAACATTATCAGACCTCAAGGCGTAGTAAAAAGACTTTTCGTTGTTGGAATTGTAACACTCCAGGTCATGTACGGAGGAATTGTAACATGTTGTTCCAAGGCCAAGGCTGTGCATCAGAATGTCAACCGCTACGATTCTACGGGCTTAGGGAGCAAGAACTGGCAACCCAGAAAATCGAAACTCCGAGAATAAAGACTCGTTTCAGAGTGTTAGAACAAAGCAGATCCTTGAGAGTGCAGGGAAAGATTGGCGCTGGTTTTTATAGGTTCCTCTTGGACACAGGGGCTACGCGGTCGATAGTTGGACCCAGTCTGATCGGAGATCAGGAAATAATACGAGTGAATGACTACACTCTTAAAACGGCAGGTGGCGAACTGTTACCTATATTAGGATAGGTACGGCTTAATTTTAAAATAGGAAGTCAACCATTTAGTCATGATTTTCTGATCACCAATGTTGTCGACGACTGCATCCTTGGTCTGGATTTTATGCAGGAATTCGGTTTATCTCTAAACATTGGAAGTGAAACTGTACAATATGGACACATAGAGTTTCCATTGCTTGATGATGGTGTGGAAGGCATTCAGGTGAAACGAATCGAACATACAACCATACCAAAATGGTCTAATCTGTCAGTAAACAGGTATCATAAAAGGGACAAACTGAAGTGGACCAAACTGGAAGGCCAGCTACATCCTAGAAGAGCGGAGATTGAAACATCAACCAATCATTGTTGTGGCTATACGGGTAGTTACAAGGAAAGTGGTGGTGGTGGCAGCGCCGTCCATGATCATAATGACAAATCAGATGCGTCTAGCTTTCAAGATAAAGAAAGTGGCACCCTTTTCAACGACAAGCGCAGACCCTAAAAGAAAACGCTAGATGAAGAAACTAGAGGAGTGACCTATAAACAGAGTGAAACTATTGCTTTCGATGTCCTTGATATGAGTGCTTCAATGGGCATGACCAAATCAGACAACGTTGGGTCTGTGTCCAATACTACTGTTTGGCTACCAGTACTAACTGCAGACAGGAATCTAATAAGAACTGTACGGGCGGCACCTCGAATGAACAATGCAATTACCAGAAAAACCATCAACAGGTCTGGACTTGACAAACGTGTGTACGTTTGCCTTCACAAAGCAGAGTAAAAGATGAATCAATTTCAGCCGAAACTGGACACTGATAATGTGGGTAATGGACATGTGTAGAAAGGCATACCTTCTGGAGATGGCTGAAAATGACTGTGTGTTTATGACCTGGCCTCCAGTGGAACTTTCTTGCCAGAACTTCATCTGCACTGACAATTCTGTAGCCCTGTCGAAAAGCTGGTCATGTTCGGGACGAACATAACTAAGGAGGGGGCAGTGTTATGACTCTACATTGCGCACTGTCATTTGGCGCGACATTGTGTACCAGAGGACACGATAGAGAACAGAGGAAGGAAGATGGCCGATGATTAGCGATGTAAACAAGAAGGCCTGAGATGTGACTCTGGGGTTTGGCTCTAGATCCAGTTTATAATTGATTATTAAACGTTCTGTTTTATATCACTTTCGTTGAGGTTAATTGCTAAGTTATAGCAATATATATATATATATATATATATATATATATATATATATATATATATATATATATATATGCAGCCCCCACATTCAAAAAAAAAATTATGTGGCATTCGATAGAAAAAAAATTGCCCACTCCTGGGCTATTGTAACATATATGCATCTCAATCATGTGAATGTGATTTTCTATACATTTCGTTAGCGTCTTTTTATGGCATAGCTCAACAGTTCAGAACTAAATGTGCTGCTGAGAGGCCAGATACACTCAAGAGGCTCGCGCTGAGTACCTAAAGGCAGCAAGGAAACCTTCTCCCAAATACACTCTTATTATTGGTCCCCAAAAGAGATTGAACCATAGCGCTCTGAGCAGTCTGTAAGCGAGAAAGTTGTCCTACACAAAAGTAATTCAAATCAAAATTCTAATAATGGATTGTGAATCAAAGGAAGTAGTTGTCGGCCATGTTTTCTGAATTCACCCCACTTACGAAAAGCAAAAGAGATGACAGGCTAAAATTAAACTTTGAAGTAACAAGAACTCACCTGTTGTCACTAACATTGTAGTCTTTTCAGATATAGGTGAAGAAGTCACAACGTTGGCCGCTTTTGGATGGACAGAAAGAATATGAAAGAGTGGACAATGAGTACAGCTAGTAGACATCATTATCTATTGTATTTATCAAGTAATAGGTGTATACTATATAGTATTATTTCATACTATTATTATTATAACGAATCGATATCTATACACCAATTCAACAAGACTATTTTGTTAAACTCAAAACTGTAGCATGCAGTAGTGTTCGCCTAAATAGAGTCAGTGTAGAAGTAACAATAAGAGGAGAGAGGACAAAACAAAACAAAACAATATTGCTATGGTCACTGAGAGAAGTGCGAACAAGTTTGTTACACTATGTTACGTTTACTGGAAGAGCATTCTGTAATCTTACATTGGAACATCGGGACCATTGGTTAAGCGCCTGGCTTCCGAACCTAGGGTCCTGGGTTCGAATCTAGATGAAGACGGGAATTTAGAATTTCGGGATTTTTGGGCGCCCCTGAGCTCCAACTCAAATGTGTACCTGACTTAGTTGGGGGAAGTCAAGGTGGTTGGTCGTTGTGCTGACTTAGTTGGGGGAAGTCAAGGTGGTTGGTCGTTGTGCTGACTTAGTTGGGGGAAGTCAAGGTGGTTGGTCGTTGTGCTGACTTAGTTGGGTAAAGTAAAGGTGGTTGGTCGTTGTGTACCTGACTTAGTTGGGTAAAGTAAAGGTGGTTGGTCGTTGTGCTTACTTAGTTGGGTAAAGTAAAGGTGGTTGGACGTTGTGTACCTGACTTAGTTGTGGGAAGTCAAGGTGGTTGGTCGTTGTGCTGACTTAGTTGGGTATAGTAAAAGTGGTTGGTCGTTGTGCTGACTTAGTTGGGTAAAGTAAAGGTGGTTGGTCGTTGTGCTGACTTAGTTGGGTAAAGTAAAGGTGGTTGGTCGTTGTGTACCTAACTTAGTTGGGGGAAGTCAAGGTGGTTGGTCGTTGTGCTGACTTAGTTGGGTAACGTAAAGGTGGTTGGTCGTTGTGCTGACTTAGTTGGGGGAAGTCAAGGTGGTTGGTCGTTGTGCTGACTTAGTTGGGGGAAGTCAAGGTGGTTGGTCGTTGTGCTGACTTAGTTGGGGGAAGTCAAGGTGGTTGGTCGTTGTGCTGACTTAGTTGGGTAAAGTAAAGGTGGTTGGTCGTTGTGCTGACTTAGTTGGGTAACGTAAAGGTGGTTGGTCGTTGTGCTGACTTAGTTGGGGGAAGTCAAGGTGGTTGGTCGTTGTGCTGACTTAGTTGGGTATAGTAAAGGTGGTTGGTCGTTGTGCTGACTTAGTTGGGTAAAGTAAAGGTGGTTGGTCGTTGTGCTGACTTAGTTGTGGTAAGTCAAGGTGGTTGGTCGTTGTGCTGACTTAGTTGGGTATAGTAAAAGTGGTTGGTCGTTGTGCTGACTTAGTTGGGGGAAGTCAAGGTGGTTGGTCGTTGTGCTGACTTAGTTGGGTAAATTAAAGGTGGTTGGTCGTTGTGCTGACTTAGTTGGGGGAAGTCAAGGTGGTTGGTCGTTGTGTTGACTTAGTTCGGTAAAGTAAAGGTGGTTGGTCGTTGTGCTGACTTAGTTGGGGGAAGTCAAGGCGGTTGGTCGTTGTGCTGACTTAGTTGGGTAAAGTAAAGGTGGTTGGTCGTTGTGCTGGCTTAGTTGGGTAAAGTAAAGGTGGTTGGTCGTTGTGCTGACTTAGTTGGGTAAAGTAAAGGTGGTTGGTCGTTGTGTACCTGACTTAATTGGGTAAAGTAAAGGTGGTTGATGTTGTGCTGACTTAGTTGAGTAAAGTAAAGGTGGTTGGTCGTTGTGCTGACTTAGTTGGGTAAAGTAAAGGTGGTTGGTCGTTGTGCTGACTTAGTTGGGTAAAGTAAAGGTGGTTGGTCGTTGTGCTGACTTAGTTGGGTAAAGTAAAGGTGGTTGGTCGTTGTGCTGACTTAGTTGGGTAAAGTAAAGGTGGTTGGTCGTTGTGCTGACTTAGTTGGGTAAAGTAAAGGTGGTTGGTCGTTGTGCTGACTTAGTTGTGGGAAGTCAAGGTGGTTGGTCGTTGTGCTGACTTAGTTGGGTAAAGTAAAGGTGGTTGGTCGTTGTGTACCTGACTTAATTGGGTAAAGTAAAGGTGGTTGATGTTGTGCTGACTTAGTTGAGTAAAGTAAAGGTGGTTGGTCGTTGTGCTGACTTAGTTGGGTAAAGTAAAGGTGGTTGGTCGTTGTGCTGACTTAGTTGGGTAAAGTAAAGGTGGTTGGTCGTTGTGCTGACTTAGTTGGGTAAAGTAAAGGTGGTTGGTCGTTGTGCTGACTTAGTTGGGTAAAGTAAAAGTGGTTGGTCGTTGTGCTGACTTAGTTGGGTAAAGTAAAGGTGGTTGGTCGTTGTGCTGACTTAGTTGTGGGAAGTCAAGGTGGTTGGTCGTTGTGCTGACTTAGTTGGGTAAAGTAAAGGTGGTTGGTCGTTGTGCTGACTTAGTTGGGTAAAGTAAAGGTGGTTGGTCGTTGTGCTGACTTAGTTGGGTAAAGTAAAGGTGGTTGGTCGTTGTGCTGACTTAGTTGGGTAAAGTAAAGGTGGTTGGTCGTTGTGCTGACTTAGTTGGGTAAAGTAAAGGTGGTTGGTCGTTGTGCTGACTTAGTTGTGGGAAGTCAAGGTGGTTGGTCGTTGTGCTGACTTAGTTGGGTAAAGTAAAGGTGGTTGGTTGTTGTGCTGACTTAGTTGGGTAAAGTAAAGGTGGTTGGTCGTTGTGCTGACTTAGTTGGGGGAAGTCAAGGTGGTTGGTCGTTGTGCTGACTTAGTTGTGGGAAGTCAAGGTGTTTGGTCGTTGTGCTGACTTAGTTTGGGGAAGTCAAGGTGGTTGGTCGTTGTGCTGACTTAGTTGGGTAAAGCAAAGTAGTTGGTCGTTGTGCTGACTTAGTTTGGGGGAAGTCAAGGTGGTTGGTCGTTGTGCTGACTTAGTTGGGTAAAGTAAAGGTGGTTGGTCGTTGTGCTGACTTAGTTGGGTAAAGTAAAGGTGGTTGGTCGTTGTGTACCTGACTTAGTTGGGGGAAGTCAAGGTGGTTGGTCGTTGTGCTGACTTAGTTGGGGGAAGTCAAGGTGGTTGGTCGTTGTGCTGACTTAGTTGGGGGAAATCAAGGTGGTTGGTCGTTGTGCTGACTTAGTTGGGGGAAGTCAAGTAATTGGTCGTTGTGCTGACTTAGTTGAGTAAAGTAAAGGTGGTTGGTCGTTGTGCTGACTTAGTTGGGGGAAGTCAAGGTGGTTGGTCGTTGTGCTGACTTAGTTGGGGGAAGTCAATGTGGTTGGTCGTTGTGCTGACTTTGTTGGGGGAAGTCAAGGTGGTTGGTCGTTGTGCTGACTTAGTTGTGGGAAGTCAAGGTGGTTGGTCGTTGTGCTGACTTAGTTGGGTAAAGTAAAGGTGGTTGGTCGTTGTGCTGACTTAGTTGGGTAAAGTAAAGGTGGTTGGTCGTTGTGCTGACTTAGTTGGGGAAAGTCAAGGTGGTTGGTCGTTGTGCTGACTTAGTTGGGTATAGTAAAAGTGGTTGGTCGTTGTGCTGACTTAGTTGGGTAAAGTAAAGGTGGTTGGTCGTTGTGCTGGCTTAGTTGGGTAAAGTAAAGGTTGTTGGTCGTTGTGCTGACTTAGTTGGGTAAAGTAAAGGTGGTTGGTCGTTGTGTACCTGACTTAGTTGGGTAAAGTAAAGGTGGTTGGTCGTTGTGCTTACTTAGTTGGGTAAAGTAAAGGTGGTTGGACGTTGTGTACCTGACTTAGTTGTGGGAAGTCAAGGTGGTTGGTCGTTGTGCTGACTTAGTTGGGTATAGTAAAAGTGGTTGGTCGTTGTGCTGACTTAGTTGGGTAAAGTAAAGGTGGTTGGTCGTTGTGCTGACTTAGTTGGGTAAAGTAAAGGTGGTTGGTCGTTGTGTACCTAACTTAGTTGGGGGAAGTCAAGGTGGTTGGTCGTTGTGCTGACTTAGTTGGGTAACGTAAAGGTGGTTGGTCGTTGTGCTGACTTAGTTGGGGGAAGTCAAGGTGGTTGGTCGTTGTGCTGACTTAGTTGGGGGAAGTCAAGGTGGTTGGTCGTTGTGCTGACTTAGTTGGGGGAAGTCAAGGTGGTTGGTCGTTGTGCTGACTTAGTTGGGTAAAGTAAAGGTGGTTGGTCGTTGTGCTGACTTAGTTGGGTAACGTAAAGGTGGTTGGTCGTTGTGCTGACTTAGTTGGGGGAAGTCAAGGTGGTTGGTCGTTGTGCTGACTTAGTTGGGTATAGTAAAGGTGGTTGGTCGTTGTGCTGACTTAGTTGGGTAAAGTAAAGGTGGTTGGTCGTTGTGCTGACTTAGTTGTGGTAAGTCAAGGTGGTTGGTCGTTGTGCTGACTTAGTTGGGTATAGTAAAAGTGGTTGGTCGTTGTGCTGACTTAGTTGGGGGAAGTCAAGGTGGTTGGTCGTTGTGCTGACTTAGTTGGGTAAATTAAAGGTGGTTGGTCGTTGTGCTGACTTAGTTGGGGGAAGTCAAGGTGGTTGGTCGTTGTGTTGACTTAGTTCGGTAAAGTAAAGGTGGTTGGTCGTTGTGCTGACTTAGTTGGGGGAAGTCAAGGTGGTTGGTCGTTGTGCTGACTTAGTTGGGTAAAGTAAAGGTGGTTGGTCGTTGTGCTGGCTTAGTTGGGTAAAGTAAAGGTGGTTGGTCGTTGTGCTGACTTAGTTGGGTAAAGTAAAGGTGGTTGGTCGTTGTGTACCTGACTTAATTGGGTAAAGTAAAGGTGGTTGATGTTGTGCTGACTTAGTTGAGTAAAGTAAAGGTGGTTGGTCGTTGTGCTGACTTAGTTGGGTAAAGTAAAGGTGGTTGGTCGTTGTGCTGACTTAGTTGGGTAAAGTAAAGGTGGTTGGTCGTTGTGCTGACTTAGTTGGGTAAAGTAAAGGTGGTTGGTCGTTGTGCTGACTTAGTTGGGTAAAGTAAAGGTGGTTGGTCGTTGTGCTGACTTAGTTGGGTAAAGTAAAGGTGGTTGGTCGTTGTGCTGACTTAGTTGTGGGAAGTCAAGGTGGTTGGTCGTTGTGCTGACTTAGTTGGGTAAAGTAAAGGTGGTTGGTCGTTGTGTACCTGACTTAATTGGGTAAAGTAAAGGTGGTTGATGTTGTGCTGACTTAGTTGAGTAAAGTAAAGGTGGTTGGTCGTTGTGCTGACTTAGTTGGGTAAAGTAAAGGTGGTTGGTCGTTGTGCTGACTTAGTTGGGTAAAGTAAAGGTGGTTGGTCGTTGTGCTGACTTAGTTGGGTAAAGTAAAGGTGGTTGGTCGTTGTGCTGACTTAGTTGGGTAAAGTAAAAGTGGTTGGTCGTTGTGCTGACTTAGTTGGGTAAAGTAAAGGTGGTTGGTCGTTGTGCTGACTTAGTTGTGGGAAGTCAAGGTGGTTGGTCGTTGTGCTGACTTAGTTGGGTAAAGTAAAGGTGGTTGGTCGTTGTGCTGACTTAGTTGGGTAAAGTAAAGGTGGTTGGTCGTTGTGCTGACTTAGTTGGGTAAAGTAAAGGTGGTTGGTCGTTGTGCTGACTTAGTTGGGTAAAGTAAAGGTGGTTGGTCGTTGTGCTGACTTAGTTGGGTAAAGTAAAGGTGGTTGGTCGTTGTGCTGACTTAGTTGTGGGAAGTCAAGGTGGTTGGTCGTTGTGCTGACTTAGTTGGGTAAAGTAAAGGTGGTTGGTTGTTGTGCTGACTTAGTTGGGTAAAGTAAAGGTGGTTGGTCGTTGTGCTGACTTAGTTGGGGGAAGTCAAGGTGGTTGGTCGTTGTGCTGACTTAGTTGTGGGAAGTCAAGGTGTTTGGTCGTTGTGCTGACTTAGTTTGGGGAAGTCAAGGTGGTTGGTCGTTGTGCTGACTTAGTTGGGTAAAGCAAAGTAGTTGGTCGTTGTGCTGACTTAGTTTGGGGGAAGTCAAGGTGGTTGGTCGTTGTGCTGACTTAGTTGGGTAAAGTAAAGGTGGTTGGTCGTTGTGCTGACTTAGTTGGGTAAAGTAAAGGTGGTTGGTCGTTGTGTACCTGACTTAGTTGGGGGAAGTCAAGGTGGTTGGTCGTTGTGCTGACTTAGTTGGGGGAAGTCAAGGTGGTTGGTCGTTGTGCTGACTTAGTTGGGGGAAATCAAGGTGGTTGGTCGTTGTGCTGACTTAGTTGGGGGAAGTCAAGTAATTGGTCGTTGTGCTGACTTAGTTGAGTAAAGTAAAGGTGGTTGGTCGTTGTGCTGACTTAGTTGGGGGAAGTCAAGGTGGTTGGTCGTTGTGCTGACTTAGTTGGGGGAAGTCAATGTGGTTGGTCGTTGTGCTGACTTTGTTGGGGGAAGTCAAGGTGGTTGGTCGTTGTGCTGACTTAGTTGTGGGAAGTCAAGGTGGTTGGTCGTTGTGCTGACTTAGTTGGGTAAAGTAAAGGTGGTTGGTCGTTGTGCTGACTTAGTTGGGTAAAGTAAAGGTGGTTGGTCGTTGTGCTGACTTAGTTGGGGAAAGTCAAGGTGGTTGGTCGTTGTGCTGACTTAGTTGGGTATAGTAAAAGTGGTTGGTCGTTGTGCTGACTTAGTTGGGTAAAGTAAAGGTGGTTGGTCGTTGTGCTGGCTTAGTTGGGTAAAGTAAAGGTTGTTGGTCGTTGTGCTGACTTAGTTGGGTAAAGTAAAGGTGGTTGGTCGTTGTGTACCTGACTTAATTGGGTAAAGTAAAGGTGGTTGATGTTGTGCTGACTTAGTTGAGTAAAGTAAAGGTGGTTGGTCGTTGTGCTGACTTAGTTGGGTAAAGTAAAGGTGGTTGGTCGTTGTGCTGACTTAGTTGGGTAAAGTAAAGGTGGTTGGTCGTTGTGCTGACTTAGTTGGGTAAAGTAAAGGTGGTTGGTCGTTGTGCTGACTTAGTTGGGTAAAGTAAAGGTGGTTGGTCGTTGTGCTGACTTAGTTGGGTAAAGTAAAGGTGGTTGGTCGTTGTGCTGACTTAGTTGTGGGAAGTCAAGGTGGTTGGTCGTTGTGCTGACTTAGTTGGGTAAAGTAAAGGTGGTTGGTCGTTGTGCTGACTTAGTTGTGGGAAGTCAAGGTGGTTGGTCGTTGTGCTGACTTAGTTGGGTAAAGTAAAGGTGGTTGGTCGTTGTGTACCTGACTTAATTGGTTGGTCGTTGTGCTGACTTAGTTGTGGGAAGTCAAGGTGGTTGGTCGTTGTGCTGACTTAGTTGGGGGAAGTCAAAGTGGTTGGTCGTTGTGCTGACTTAGTTGGGGGAAGTCAAGGTGGTTGGTCGTTGTGCTGACTTAGTTGGGTAAAGTAAAGGTGGTTGGTCGTTGTGCTGACTTAGTTGGGGGAAGTCAAGGTGGTTGGTCGTTGTGCTGACTTAGTTGGGGGAAGTCAATGTGGTTGGTCGTTGTGCTGACTTAGTTGGGGGAAGTCAAGGTGGTTGGTCGTTGTGCTGACTTAGTTGTGGGAAGTCAAGGTGGTTGGTCGTTGTGCTGACTTAGTTGTGTAAAGTAAAGGTGGTTGGTCGTTGTGTACCTGACTTAGTTGGGTAAAGTAAAGGTGGTTGGTCGTTGTGCTGACTTAGTTGGGTAAAGTAAAGGTGGTTGGTCGTTGTGCTGACTTAGTTGGGTAAAGTAAAGGTGGTTGGTCGTTTTGCTGACTTAGTTGTGTAAAGTAAAGGTGGTTGGTCGTTGTGTACCTGACTTAGTTGGGTAAAGTAAAGGTGGTTTGTCGTTGTGCTGACTTAGTTGGGTAAAGTAAAGGTGGTTGGTCGTTGTGCTGACTTAGTTGGGTAAAGTAAAGGTGGTTGGTCGTTGTGCTGACTTAGTTGGGGGAAGTAAAGGTGGTTGGTCGTTGTGCTGGCCACATGACACTCTGCTCTTATGGGTACCTGACTTAGTTGGGTAAAGTAATGGTGGTTGGTCGTTGTGCTGGCCACATGACACTCTGCTCTAATGTGTACCTGACTTAGTTGGGTAAAGTAAAGGTGGTTGGTCGTTGTGCTGGCCACATGACACTCTGCTCTAATGTGTACCTGACTTAGTTGGGTAAAGTAATGGTGGTTGGTCGTTGTGCTGGCCACATGACACTCTGCTCTAATGGGTACCTGACTTAGTTGGGTAAAGTAATGGTGGTTGGTCGTTGTGCTGGCCACATGACACTCTGCTCTAATGTGTACCTGACTTAGTTGGGTAAAGTAAAGGTGGTTGGTCGTTGTGCTGGCCACATGACACTCTGCTCTAATGTGTACCTGACTTAGTTGGGTAAAGTAAAGGTGGTTGGTCGTTGTGCTGGCCACATGACACTCTGCTCTAATGGGTACCTGACTTAGTTGGGTAAAGTAAAGGTGGTTGGTCGTTGTGCTGGCCACATGACACTCTGCTCTAATGGGTACCTGACTTAGTTGGGTAAAGTAAAGGTGGTTGGTCGTTGTGCTGGCCACATGACACTCTGCTCTAATGTGTACCTGACTTAGTTGGGTAAGGTAAAGGTGGTTGGTCGTTGTGCCGGTCACATGACACTCTGCTCTAATGGGTACCTGACTTAGTTGGGTAAAGTAAAGGTGGTTGGTCGTTGTGCTGGCCACATGACACTCTGCTCTAATGGGTACCTGACTAAGTTGGGTAAAGTAAAGGTGGTTGGTCGTTGTGCTGGCCACATGACACTCTGCTCTAATGTGTACCTGACTTAGTTGGGTAAAGTAAAGGTGGTTGGTCGTTGTGCTGACTTAGTTGGGTAAAGTAAAGGTGGTTGGTCGTTGTGCTGGCCACATGACACTCTGCTCTAATGGGTACCTGACTTAGTTGGGTAAAGTAAAGGTGGTTGGTCGTTGTGCTGGCCACATGACACTCTGCTCGTTAACCGTTGGTCAAAGATACAGATGACCTTAGCATTATTTGCTCTATAAATTGCAAGATCTAATGGGGGAAATTTACTTTTTTTTTTTACAAAGCTTACTCGTCTGTCTATCTGGTAAAAGTTATTTCTCCCACATCCAATCTCAATTGTGCAGAATCACGACAAATATGTTCAAATAACGTGTACAAACTTTTGGCCAGACCGACAGACAGACAGACAGATAGACAGAGTGGGTTGTTATAAGCTTTTTAAATAAAAAAAAACAGTCACTTAATTAACTATTGGTAATTAATATTTTTTTATGCTACAGTTTGAGTTGAACTAATTGCTTATTATAAGCTTTGCTGTTGTTTTTAAATATTTAAAAAAAAAATATTTTCTTATATGAACGTATTCAAAAAGTCAAGAAGAGATTAAATTACAATTTGTTTGTATTTATATACGATATATAATAGTTCCGCTTGTATGATATAGTGTATGAAATTAAAAATGAGAGCAGTTTTTCACAAGACTAAGCAAACCCAGTTGCGACCATCGTAATTTGCCACATCTAATTCAAACAAAGCCGTTTACTCTTCTACGGTTGTCTGTAGCAAGGGCCTCAAATGTGTGGCCCGGGCCCTTGACGAGAGCTCTTCATCTGTCTTTTTCAGATGCCATTAGCTGCTAGCTACTGTCCTCTATGCCAGTGCGGGCAAAATGGCGCCAGAGTAGCGATTCTGGGAGGGCGCCCCTGTTACGCCGCCCTCCTATAAGCTAGTCAAAAAGATCCCCCTTCTTATGCAAGATAAAGAGATCCAGACTCTGCCTTTGCGCCATTGACAAAACTCTTTGATGTCTAGAATACATGCTAAAGTCTCTGGAACAGTGTTTAGAATGAAATATTATTATTTTCTACTTAAAAGCATCATTAATCATTCATCAAATATTCTAGAAAGTCTGAGATCAAATACCGAGAAGAAAAATAAAACAAGCAAAATATTAAAAATCTTTTTCTTATAAACAAAGCTTATCTAATAGAAAGAGCTCCGCACTTACAACTATTTATCTCACTAATGTAGAAGTCATTTCTCTTACTCGATGCCAAACAATAGCATAGAACTACCAATAATAAATCGACTGGTTGGTTAACGTTTACATGGTCCATGCTTTGTTTAGGTACAACACATTTTGTTGTATGTTCCAACATGATCCGAAATAATAATAATAGTATTGTTATTTATAAAGCGCTATTAACAAACAAAATGTAGGCTCAAGGAGCTGTGATAACATTACAAACAAAAACACGAGAGCTAAAATGACAAGTAATCTTAAAAAGTTTTAAACAGATGTTCTTCTTGAATGTAGTGTAGCATGTTGTCTGTCTAAGATCAATGGGGAGTGATTTCCAAAGCATTGGTCCCTGCACAGAAAAATCCCACAGATCGTATCTAAGGGGACGAAACCCTACATTTTTAGACGCATCTGTGAATATTAAAGGATTAATTTCCCTTGTTGGTTTCAAACAAAATAATTAATTACCAGTAATTAATTGACTAAATGGTTATTTTTTTAAGACGATTCATATCTTGTCTATGCCAATAATAGTGCAAAGTTTTAACTTGATCCGAGAATGGGTAAGAGAGAAAAAACGTGTACACACTTTTTACAAGACAGACATATACAGAGAGATGATATAAGCTTTGTTAAAAACTGTAAATATTTTTGTTAACCTTAATTAGACATGGCTGTGCATAACAGAAGGGAAAAAATGAAGCTATTATTAAACACTGACTCACTCTCTGGTTCATTGTCATTTAAATCCTCATCGATTTTGTCATCACCATCATTATCTGTCAAAAGTTAAAGCATGTTACTTTTACAATCTGTCTACTTATCAACATCATTATCTATCTTCTCATTTCTTTTTTTTTTTTTTTAATTCACAATTTAGTTGTCATTTCTTAGTCTCATCTTTTCCTTTCCTCCGAATTGTCCTATTGACCAGTGGTGGACAAAATGCGGGGCACTTGCCGTAATACGGCTTGTCGATGTTCTTCGACCATAAAAGACTTTTGACACTTTATTTTAATGTTAAAGTTTGATTTTAAAAAAATATTTTCTTAATGAGAAGATAGAGTTTGATAACAGATTGTCTCAAGTAATTAGTAGAAAGACTTTTTAGACAATGCTTTGAAACGTCATTGCCAGAAAGGAGACAAAAACAGCAGGAAAGAAATAAGAGAGAAGACAATTTTTTTCCAAGGCCAGATTTCCATCCAAGATGCGTTACCCCTCCCCTGCAATCCAGGGTAGTCTTTTCCTGCTTCACTGCAAGGCGATGTGGCCGGGACGGGGTTCGAATCCTCGTCGAAGCTTATCTATGTTTCACCCAATCAGTAACCGCTGCTGATCTGTTTGTTGATCATTTGTCTCAGCACTTACGCTTCAAACTCCATTTATATTTCATAATTAAAGTAGTATCAAACAGATAAGTTCATTGAGTGTAGTATCAAACAGATAAGTTCATTGAGTGAACATGTGAATAACAATAAAACAAAAATGATGTATTTAGTTCTTTAGGACTTTCAAACTTTTATTAACGTAATGCTGCATACCGATTAAATAAAATGGATTAGATACATTTGGACAACAGTATATATCACTAGCATAATGTCAGTGCTATTCTCTAGTCAACCTAAGCTTTAGTTGTGGACTCTCTCAGTCAATCTAGCCAAACATAAATGGCTAGTTTCTCTACCTGGTTTACCATCAAAGCTAATACCGCCTTTACCTGCGTTGGTTTGACGGGAATGTCTCTCCAGAAAAAAATCTCTACGACAAGAACGATAGTCATACTACGAGAGAAGTAGGCCAATAACAAATTAAAACAAAATTATTTGCCTGCTTTTATTTATTCTGCTTGTCATTTAGAGTTTAGAAATAACTTCTCGTATTAGATCCCACATTCTTTCAAAAGGATTAACACGAGGAGAGACCAGATCCAAACGTCCTACAGCAGCGGTTCTCAACCTTTTAGGCTCGGCGACCCTTTTTTACAATCCCCCAATCTGCCGCTACCCCCCCCCCCCAACAGCAATAGAAGAATAGACCAAAAAAAATCAATTTTTTCGATGTTCATAGGTGACCCCTGGCAAATCGTCAATCGACCCCCAAAGGGGTCGCGACCCACAGGTTGAGAACCCCTGTCCTACAGGGACATCAAAGTTTAGAGGAGTTGCCTGTTAGTATCAGCTCTTACCAATGGCTGACATCAGTGCGAGAGAAATCATCGATTTCAATTGGTAAATTGAGCTAGCGACCTCTTGGGATATAGACCAACGTTTGGAACGGTCGCAGGAGTTTGTTATCGTTAATGGCTACACTAACCTATGTTGTCTTTCATTTCTTCATCTATTTTTCCATCGCAGTCATTATCTATCTCGTCTTTCATCAACATCTCATCAAGAGTGGACACACAAGGCTGTATGAGGCAAAACGGAACTTACTAAAGGCCAGCATTTGGTCATCATTAAAAAAAAAATTATTTAGCGACCCTCGAAAGGGGAAAAGCCCTATTAGTTTTGTATGGTCTGTCCGTCCGTCCGTCATTGAATATCCGATATCACGCTATTTTGCAGCTTGCAAAGTTCTGATGCAACTATTTTTGTGATTACACAAACTCTCTTTGAATTCTTGTTAGAAAAAAAAAGTTTTTTTGTTTGTGTTTTTTTTTTTTTTTTTTGATTTAGCAAAATTAGGGTTTCTTAACTGTCCCGAACTGCTCAGACGAAAAATTTTAACTTACAAAAAAGGAATACAAATATAAACTTAATTGGTCTAGGTGAAGGTTAATAAGCAGAAATGCGACATCAAAATGAGAACACTGACTAAACTATAAAGTACCGATTCTTAATTTACCTCATTTGTTTTGAGAATGCACTACAGCCCTTTGGGGGACATGCTTCATTTCTTTTGAGAGGGCACTACAACCCTTTGAGGGACAAAGAATCTTCATTTCTATGGAAGAGGACAACAGATTCTTTGGGGCACATGGTCTTTATTCTTAATGAGACGGAGCCACATTCCATACATTTTTGTTTGGAAGAAAGACTAGTTAGTTGGAGTGGCTTTCACATACGTATGAGACCTTTGCACTCTAACCCTTATCTTGTCGTTAGTCCGCCCTCACAGAGTAGTCTGAAAGACAGTGACCGTGTCAATGTTAATTTTGACTAAGTGACGAGAGAATTTACCGTGTTGGTGATGACTAAGTGACGAGACAACTTAACGTGTTGGTGATGACTAAGTGACGAGAGAACTTACCGTGTTGGTGATGACTAAGTGACGAGACAACTTACCGTGTTGGTGATGACTAAGTGACGAGACAACTTACCGTGTTGGTGATGACTAAGTGACGAGACAACTTACCGTGTTGGTGATGACTAAGTGACGAGACAACTTACCGTGTTGGTGATGACTAAGTGACGAGACAACTTACCGTGTTGGTGATGACAAAGTGACTAGGCAACTTACCATGTTGATGTTGGTGATAACAAAGTTGACAGGGTTGATGTAGGACATCTCGTTGGTCACTCCGTAGACGTAGACCCCAAAGTTGATGAACTTAGTAGACACCATAATGTGACGTTCTTCGTAGTGCAACTTGGAGTAGATCACCTCCCATAAATCTGTACCCGCAATCGCCACTCGCCCATCACTGTCATATAGTGTACAGACATAGTGTTTACAGAAATGAAAGAATCAGAGAGAGAGAAAAAAAGAGAAAGAGAGTAACAGGAGAAGAAGGAAGAGGAAAGACGTTTAATTTTGTATTTTATCAGTGTCACGTAGCATAAAGCAGCTATTGAATTAAGTTTATTTTTAGATTCTGCAGCGTCTGCACAGCAAGGTCATGGTGACGAATGGAACAGAAGAGTTGCTTTCTTGGAACTGAAGCAGGCAAGAATTGTAGGACCCTAAAAGGAGCAAATATAGCAAGAGGAATTTGAAAGGACGGAGTTGTAGACAAGAGCCTGAAGGAAGAGAGTTAAACTTGTTTCATGACATGGAAGTATATAGTCTGTACATTTTGTAAAAGTGATTCCTAGTTCTAGAATGAAAGCTTTGTATTCATTGTTGATGGTTCTTAGTTGTTTCGGATTAATAGTTGACATTTGAATCTCCAATATAACGATATTGTTTGAGTGTTCAGTCATTGATTCAACTTGAAATCTACACTAAATTATAACATCAAAAACGCATTGTCTGATCAACACAATCTCATCGTAACATTAAGCCATCTTCAAATCTAGCATTCTATTATAAATGATCGTTACAATGAGCTCATGAGGAGACATTTGGGTGAACAGTTTGAGAAGCACAAGGATGTTGTCACAGTTTGAGAAGCACAAGGATGTTGTCACAGTTTGAGAAGCACAAGGATGTTGTCACAGTTTGAGAAGCACAAGGATGTTGTCACAGTTTGAGAAGCACAAGGATGTTGTCACAGTTTGAGAAGCACAAGGATGTTGTCACTGTTTGAGAAGCACAAGGATGTTGTCACAGTTTGAGAAGCACAAGGATGTTGTCACAGTTTGAGAAGCACAAGGATGTTGTCACAGTTTGAGAAGCACAAGGATGTTGTCACAGTTTGAGAAGCACAAGGATGTTGTCACAGTTTGAGAAGCACAAGGATGTTGTCACCAACAAGACGTAGCAGAAACGAAAGCCCCCCCCCCCCCAAAATAGAGCAAATAGAGATTGAAGAGTAGTGACCTACGGCAACTCTTCTGTGGAACATAGAAGAATATTAGCAGAAAGTCAGGGTGCTAGATGGTGGTATACATGGATGTCTCCATGCGAACTTTGTTCCCTGGCTGCTTCAGTGGTTCTAGCAGGTTTGCTGACGCGTCTAACAATGTTTTATGCTTCAAAAGTAGTCTCCCATGTTTTATGTCTCAAAAGTAGTCTCCAGTGTTTTATGCTTCACATTAGTACACCCCAAAAAAGTGGATTTTGAAATTATGCTTTCCCATTGGGAATAGAATTTAAAGCGCTTGCCTGATAATTATCAGATAAATGGCTATGTATTAATGTTTTGCTAATATCCCCTTATCTCATAAATGAATACTGCTGAGGAAATGTTACTAGTCTAGAATAGAATAATACTTTAAGGTTTTATTTGAAAATACACAGCGTGAAGGAGTAGATCATAAAAATGTGTAGGCTGTTCCACGAACCACTTACATGTGCAGCAAGTAGTTGTCTAGTTTAAGGCTGTCTAGAAATTGTGTTTTACTCACAGTGACAAGTTTGTGATTGGCCTCAATATGACGACTGTACGTACTGAGGAAATAACAAAACTAGTGTGTTAGAGATTTTACTATGTAGTGTGTTAGAGATTTTACTATGTAATGTGTTAGAGATTTTACTATGTAGTGTGTTAGAGATTTTACTATGTAGTGTGTTAGAGATTTTACTATGTAGTGTGTTAGAGATTGACTGTGTAAGTGTGTTAGAGATTGACTGTGTACGTGTGTTAGAGATTAATACAATGATACAATGAACTAAAATGCAAAAGATTCAATGCAATATACTAAGCAATAATACAACAATAACCTGGGAATATTACATTACAATAAGGGGGGGGGGAATGATACAGTGCAATAACCTGAAGTATATTACAATGAAATAAGCTGAGAAATATTACAATGAAATAACCTGAGGAATATTACAATGAAATAACCTGAGGAATATTACAATGAAATAACCTGAGGACTATTACAATGACATAACCTGAGGACTATTACAATGAAATAACCTGAGGACTATTACAATGAAATAACCTGAGGACTATTACAATGAAATAACCTGAGGACTATTACAATGAAATAACCTGAGGACTATTACAATGAAATAACCTGAGGACTATTACAATGACATAAGCTGAGGACTATTACAATGAAATAACCTGAGGACTATTACAATGAAATAACCTGAGGACTATTACAATGACATAAGCTGAGGACTATTACAATGACATAACCTGAGGACTATTACAATGACATAACCTGAGGACTATTACAATGACATAACCTGAGGACTATTACAATGAAATAACCTTAGGACTATTACAATGACATAACCTGAGGACTATTACAATGAAATAACCTGAGGACTATTACAATGACATAACCTGAGGACTATTACAATGAAATAACCTGAGGACTATTACAATGACATAACCTGAGGACTATTACAATGAAATAACCTGAGGACTATTACAATGACATAACCTGAGGACTATTACAATGACATAACCTGAGGACTATTACAATGAAATAACCTGAGGTCTATTACAATGAAATAACCTGAGGACTATTACAATGACATAACCTGAGGAATATTACAATGAAATAACCTGAGGACTATTACAATGAAATAACCTGAGGACTATTACAATGAAATAACCTGAGGACTATTACAATGAAATAACCTGAGGACTATTACAATGAAATAACCTGAGGAATATTACAATGAAATAACCTGAGGACTATTACAATGAAATAACCTGAGGACTATTACAATGACATAACCTGAGGACTATTACAATGACATAACCTGAGGACTATTACAATGAAATAACCTGAGGACTATTACAATGACATAACCTGAGGAATATTACAATGAAATAACCTGAGGACTATTACAATGAAATAACCTGAGGACTATTACAATGAAATAACCTGAGGACTATTACAATGACATAACCTGAGGACTATTACAATGACATAACCTGAGGACTATTACAATGACATAACCTGAGGACTATTACAATGACATAACCTGAGGACTATTACAATGACATAACCTGAGGACTATTACAATGAAATAACCTGAGGACTATTACAATGACATAACCTGAGGACTATTACAATGACATAACCTGAGGAATATTACAATGAAATAACCTGAGGACTATTACAATGAAATAACCTGAGGACTATTACAATGAAATAACCTGAGAACTATTACAATGAAATAACCTGAGGACTATTACAATGAAATAACCTGAGGACTATTACAATGAAATAACCTGAGGACTATTACAATGAAATAACCTGAGGACTATTACAATGAAATAACCTGAGGACTATTACAATGAAATAACCTGAGGAATATTACAATGAAATAACCTCAGGACTATTACAATAAAATAACCTGAGGACTATTACAATGAAATAACCTGAAGACTATTACAATGAAATAACCTGAGGACTATTACAATGAAATAACCTGAGGACTATTACAATGACAACCTGAGGACTATTACAATGAAATAACCTGAGGACTATTACAATGACATAACCTGAGGACTATTACAATGAAATAACCTGAGGACTATTACAATGAAATAACCTGAGGACTATTACAATGAAATAACCTGAGGACTATTACAATGAAATAACCTGAGGACTATTACAATGAAATAACCTGAGGACTATTACAATGAAATAACCTGAGGACTATTACAATGATATAACCTGAGGACTATTACAATGAAATAACCTGAGGACTATTACAATGACATAACCTGAGGAATATTACAATGACATAACCTGAGGACTATTACAATGAAATAACCTGAGGACTATTACAATGACATAACCTGAGGACTATTACAATGACATAACCTGAGGAATATTACAATGACATAAGCTGGGTAATATTACAATGACATAACCTGAGGAATATTACAATGACATAACCTGAGGAATATTACAATGAAATAACCTGAGGAATATTACAATGAAATAACCTGAGGAATATTACAATGACATAACCTGAGGACTATTACAATGACATAACCTGAGGACTATTACAATGACATAACCTGAGGACTATTACAATGAAATAACCTGAGGACTATTACAATGAAATAACCTGAGGACTATTACAATGAAATAACCTGAGGACTATTACAATGAAATAACCTGAGGACTATTACAATAAAATAACCTGAGGAATATTACAATGACATAACCTGAGGACTATTACAATGAAATAACCTGAGGACTATTACAATGACATAACCTGAGGACTATTACAATGAAATAACCTGAGGAATATTACAATGACATAAGCTGGATAATATTACAATGACATAACCTGAGGAATATTACAATGACATAACCTGAGGAATATTACAATGAAATAACCTGAGGAATATTACAATGAAATAACCTGAGGAATATTACAATGAAATAACCTGAGGAATATTACAATGACATAACCTGAGGACTATTACAATGACATAACCTGAGGACTATTACAATGACATAACCTGAGGACTATTACAATGAAATAACCTGAGGACTATTACAATGAAATAACCTGAGGACTATTACAATGACATAACCTGAGGACTATTACAATGACATAACCTGAGGACTATTACAATGAAATAACCTGAGGACTATTACAATGAAATAACCTGAGGACTATTACAATGACATAACCTGAGGACTATTACAATGACATAACCTGAGGACTATTACAATGAAATAACCTGAGGACTATTACAATGACATAACCTGAGGAATATTACAATGACATAACCTGAGGACTATTACAATGAAATAACCTGAGGAATATTACAATGAAATAACCTGAGGACTATTACAATGACATAACCTGAGGAATATTACAATGACATAACCTGAGGAATATTACAATGACATAACCTGAGGACTATTACAATGAAATAACCTGAGGACTATTACAATGACATAACCTGAGGACTATTACAATGAAATAACCTGAGGAATATTACAATGACATAAGCTGGGTAATATTACAATGACATAACCTGAGGAATATTACAATGACATAACCTGAGGAATATTACAATGAAATAACCTGAGGAATATTACAATGAAATAACCTGAGGAATATTACAATGACATAACCTGAGGACTATTACAATGACATAACCTGAGGACTATTACAATGAAATAACCTGAGGACTATTACAATGAAATAACCTGAGGACTATTACAATGAAATAACCTGAGGACTATTACAATGAAATAACCTGAGGACTATTACAATGAAATAACCTGAGGACTATTACAATGAAATAACCTGAGGACTATTACAATGAAATAACCTGAGGAATATTACAATGAAATAACCTGAGGACTATTACAATGAAATAACCTGAGGACTATTACAATGAAATAACCTGAGGACTATTACAATGAAATAACCTGAGGACTATTACAATGAAATAACCTGAGGACTATTACAATGACATAACCTGAGGACTATTACAATGAAATAACCTGAGGACTATTACAATGACATAACCTGAGGACTATTACAATGAAATAACCTGAGGACTATTACAATGAAATAACCTGAGGAATATTACAATGACATAAGCTGGGTAATATTACAATGACATAAGCTGGGTAATATTACAATGACATAACCTGAGGAATATTACAATGACATAACCTGAGTATATTACAATGAAATAACCTGAGGAATATTACAATGAAATAACCTGAGGACTATTACAATGAAATAACCTGAGGACTATTACAATGACATAACCTGAGGACTATTACAATGACATAACCTGAGGACTATTACAATGAAATAACCTGAGGACTATTACAATGACATAACCTGAGGAATATTACAATGAAATAACCTGAGGAATATTACAATGAAATAACCTGAGGAATATTACAATGAAATAACTTGAGGACTATTACAATGAAATAACCTGAGGAATATTACAATGACATAAGCTGGGTAATATTACAATGACATAAGCTGGGTAATATTACAATGACATAACCTGAGGAATATTACAATGACATAACCTGAGGAATATTACAATGAAATAACCTGAGGAATATTACAATGAAATAACCTGAGGACTATTACAATGACATAACCTGAGGACTATTACAATGACATAACCTGAGGACTATTACAATGAAATAACCTGAGGACTATTACAATGACATAACCTTAGGACTATTACAATGAAATAACCTGAGGACTATTACAATGACATAAGCTGGGTAATATTACAATGACATAAGCTGGGGAATATTACAATGACATAAGCTGGGGAATATTACAATGACATAAGCTGGGGAATATTACAATGACATAAGCTGGGGAATATTACAATGACATAAGCTGGGTAATATTACAATGACATAAGCTGGGTAATATTACAATGACATAAGCTGGGTAATATTACAATGACATAAGCTGGGTAATATTACAATGACATAAGCTGGGTAATATTACAATGACATAAGCTGGGTAATATTACAATGACATAAGCTGGGTAATATTACAATGAAATAACCTGAGGACTATTACAATGACATAAGCTGGGTAATATTACAATGACATAAGCTGGGTAATATTACAATGACATAAGCTGGGTAATATTACAATGAAATAACCTGAGGACTATTACAATGACATAAGCTGGGTAATATTACAATGAAATAACCTGAGGACTATTACAATGACATAAGCTGGGTAATATTACAATGACATAAGCTGGGTAATATTACAATGACATAAGCTGGGTAATATTACAATGGCATAAGCTGGGTAATATTACAATGACATAAGCTGGGTAATATTACAATTTAATGTGCTCGGTAAAACTAGAAAGTAATGAGATTTGAGCCGGTACTTTAAATAATCACAATAGGTAAGCATAACAATATCAGTTGATTACACTCATTAGAACATCTTCATGTCAATTTCCTTTCATATCTTAAAACATCTGAAAATCATTTTCGTACAGTTTATTAATACAAAAAGTTTTTGGAGCGCGACAAGAACTAAAAGAACAGATTGTGACAGACCATAAAACTGTGTATATGTGATATAATAATACAGTGAATTAGTAAGACATTCCATTATATTGACGTATATTGATATTTTGATTGAGATCGAAATAGCAGGGGACGTAATTATTCTGACGAATGAACAGAGTTGCCAGTCCTGTTAATAAGACAGCGCTTTCTAAGTTTCAAGATTGATCATTCCTGTTGAGTAGCCTCTGTGAAGACCTTCCCCTTTTTTTATATTCTTTGTTTCGATAGCAATAGGGCTGGGCAGTGTTTTAGAAAATGTCTTTCGTTGTATATAGCTTACAATAAACGCTTTACAATTCACATTCAAGACCACGTGGCACGTGACTTTATTTTACTGATGTTAAGGTTTCATATTATTGTTGGCTGACTTGACTTGACTGCCTTAGACTAGACTGCCTTAGACTAGACTGCCTTAGACGACTGCGTCGGGCTCGCTGAATTCAGTTTTAACCATCTCCTCTTGTTCTCTATGGTGGGCTTTTGACATGGGCTTTTGATATGGGCTTTTGACATGGGCTTTTGACATGGGCTTTCGACATGGGCTTTTGATATGGGCTTTCGACATGGGCTTTTGAGCCTCTCAAGCCCCCCCCCCCTCCCTGATGGAGTTGATGATGACGTTGATGACGATGATAAGTCTGCGGCTAACGAGGACGTTGTATGGTCAGCCCTAAAAGCCGATACTTTCCCCAGCTTTTGCCACTTATAAATGTAAAGAAGACAGGACTACGTTATTTCCATCTCTGCACTTCCAATCAAAGGCAAGATTTACCCAGTGTAAGACTTTGAAAACGCTGGGCTCTTGTTGTGATCTCTAAATGTGATGGAGAGAATACCCAACATTAACCATTAGTTCTTAAACAGGTGCATAGCTTGGTGCATAGATTGAAAGTCATTGTAGATCAGTTGACTATGTTTAATGTTTGAATCTAAAATTAACTCTGGATGAGCCGACATCTTCACCTACCTCCAGGTGTACTTATAATAAAATAACGCCGAAGGGATCAGTATCCCTATGCTGGGATCGCCGTTCAACCCGATGCGATTTGTCCCCAATACATCACAGTTGGACCGTAGGACGTGCATGACCTGGACAGCCTTTGAACTGGTCAGCACTCTCGACATGCCAGGCAAATTCAACTGAACAAAAACAAGCAAAATAAAAAAAAAATCCTTTAAAAAAAAGACTAAAGGGAAATAACTCCGTCGTTAAAACTATATCTACCAATAATGTACAGGCTATTTCCCTTATTCGATATCAAACAAAATAATTCATTACTAATAATTATTTGACTAATTGGGTATTTTTGTTTATTGATTCATGTTTTGGTACAATAAATAATTGTTTCAATTATCAACCTGATCGGAAAATGTGTGGGGGAGAAACAGAGTTAACAATTAATTAAGGGGATTAAACCCAACAAATTTAGCCATATCTGTAACTACTGAATTCTTCGTTTCCCTTGTTGCTATCAAACACAATTATGAATTGCCAGTGATTAATTATCTGATTGGTTACTTTTTTATTGATTCATGTCTTGTCTGTGTCAATGAATAATTGTTCGAAGTTTCAACTTGATCCGAGAATGGGTGTGGTAGAAATAACGTGTACACAATCTTGACCAGACAGACAGAGTGAGTTGATATAAGCTTTAGAGTAACAAAGATCATGTACATTAGTAGTCATCAGCAACATCGACATGATGGGTCCTCTCGTAACTTAGTTCTTCGTTCTCATTATTATTTTGGAGCCAGTGGCGTAGCTAGGGTAGGGAAAGAGGGGGTCCAAAAATTAAAAAATCCTCCCTGGCCCCCACTCCCAAATCAGTGTCCGAAATAAGTTTTTTTACTTAGATATTACTCCATTATCTCATGTAATAATGTCAAATGTCAAAATGCAGAAACCCCTAAAGAGGTCAAGCCACCCGGGCACCCCACATCCCTAGCTACGCCCCTGGTTGGAGCTAGACCAATACATGAGATGAACTGCGCAGTTTCCAAACCAGGGAGCTCTCCATAGAGTTTTCTTTCTACAGGGGTGTCTTGGGGTCATTTCCTCGTTGATCTGGTCGGGTTAGCTTATAATTGGCGTCACCTATCTTGTGATTCGTCCCTTCGTCATTACCAAAAAAATTAAAACCGTGGCTTATCTCGTCACTCTAACGTTTTTCTAATGTCTCAAAGAAAACAAAGCTCTTTATACAACGACAATGTAATTTATCCACATTTTTATTTAAAATATATCCTTGAAAATCTGGTAGGGTCCTGGTACAAATAGAAGAATCTTGCCCAGCCTCATATTGGTCACTCACCACAATGTAATCCCCAAGATAATTCAATGTATATTCTTGTAGTTGTAAGCTGTGTGTATCATCTCCTGCTAAGGTGATCACTGTGTTATCAGCTGAAGCAACCACCACAAGATAACTCTGGTTCTTCACATCAGGGAAGGTCAAGGTAATGAACTCTTTCCCGTAACTCCTAACCGGAAGCAACATTTCTGTGGAAAAATTACAGTCCGCCATTTCAGGCTGTGCTGAGAGACGAAATAGAGAGCCACCCAAAAGTTGCTCAACAGGTGGCGCCATTGTTTCACACACTTACACCTACACACATATACACTTACATCTACACACATATAGATACACTTACACCTACACACATATCATAAGATACACTTACACCTACACACATATATATGAAACATGCAAACAAACTAGAAATGCTAGCTCTGGTATATCTAGGTACATTCGAATAATCCGGCAAATCGGACCATACCGTGACGAGATATTTCTGATCCTAATAACCGTCAGGTCCGATTAACATGATTCAACTGAATAAAAAGACTTGCTGTGGTACTTTAGAATCGGTTGATAAAGGCGGTTGGTCCGATTAACCGGTGTTCCAATTAACCAGAACCGACTGTATAACTAAAGAACATTAAAATGTTTTTGCCATGTCCACACATTAAGTAATTCGTTTTTTTTCCTTCACTTTTTGAAATTGACTTTTCACCACAGAACACAAACATGAACTTCAATATAAAGAATTTCAAACGCTGGAAATACAGTTTCAATACGTTGAACTTTTTTTCTTGGCTACCAAAAGTTCAGATCAATATGTGAAGGTAAGGATCCGAATTCAGCTTACCCTAACCCTAACCCTAACCCTAACCCCTAGACGACAAGGTCTGAAAGGGAAACTTAACTTTACTCTTCAACCAGACACAATCTATTAGCACAACCTGCTTTCATAAGTCATTAAGAGCTACAACATGCTTCAATAAGTCATTAAGAGCTTCAACATGCTTCCATAAGTCATTAAGAGCTACAACATGCTTCCATAAGTCATTAAGAGCTACAACATGCTTTCATAAGTCATTAAGAGCTACAACATGCTTCCATAAGTCATTAAGAGCTACAACATAATTCCATAAGTCATTAAGAGCTACAACATGCTTTCATAAGTCATTAAGAGCTACAACATGCTTTGATAAGTCATTTAGAGCTACAACATGCTTCCATAAGTCATTAAGAGCTACAACATGCTTCCATAAGTCATTAAGAGCTACAACATGACTGCTTCCATAAGTCATTAAGAGCTACAACATGCTTCCATAAGTCATTAAGAGCTACAACCTGCTTTCATAAGTCATTAAGAGCTACAACATGCTTCCATAAGTCATTAAGAGCTACAACATGCTTTCATAAGTCATTAAGAGCTACAACATGCTTCCATAAGTCATTAAGAGCTACAACATGCTTCCATAAGTCATTAAGAGCTACAACATGCTTCCATAAGTCATTAAGAGCTACAACCTGCTTTCATAAGTCATTAAGAGCTACAACATGCTTCCATAAGTCATTAAGAGCTACAACATGCTTTCATAAGTCATTAAGAGCTACAACATGCTTCCATAAGTCATTAAGAGCTACAACATGCTTCCATAAGTCATTAAGAGCTACAACATGCTTCCATAAGTCATTAAGAGCTACAACATGCTTTCATAAGTCATTAAGAGCTACAACATGCTTCCATAAGTCATTAACAGCTACAACATGCTTTCATAAGTCATTTAGAGCTACAACATGCTTCCATAAGTCATTAAGAGCTACAACATGCTTCCATAAGTCATTAAGAGCTACAACATGCTTTCATAAGTCATTAAGAGCAACAACATGCTTCCATAAGTCATTAAGAGCTACAACATGCTTCCATAAGTCATTAAGAGCTACAACATGCTTCCATAAGTCATTAAGAGCTACAGCATGCTTCCATAAGTCATTAAGAGCTACAACATGCTTCCATAAGTCATTAACAGCTACAACATGCTTCCATAAGTCATTAAGAGCTTTAACCTGCTTCTATAAGTCATTAAGAGCTACAACATGCTTCCATAAGTCATTAAGAGCTACAACATGCTTCCATAAGTCATTAAGAGCTACAACCTGCTTTCATAAGTCATTAAGAGCTACAACATGCTTCCATAAGTCATTAAGAGCTACAACATACTTTCATAAGTCATTAAGAGCTACAACATGCTTCCATAAGCCATTAAGAGCTACAACATGCTTCCATAAGTCATTAAGAGCTACAACATGCTTCCATAAGTCATTAAGAGCTACAACATGCTTTCATAAGTCATTAAGAGCTACAACATGCTTCCATATGTCATTACGAGGTATAACATGCTTCCATAAGTCATTAAGAGCTACAGCATGCTTTCATAAGTCATTAAGAGCTACAGCATGCTTTCATAAGTCATTTAGAGCTACAATATGCTTCCATAAGTCATTAAGAGCTACAACATGCTTTCATAAGTCATTAAGAGCTACAACATGCTTTCATAAGTCATTAAGAGCTACAACCTGCTTTCATAAGTCATTAAGAGCTACAACCTGCTTTCATAAGTCATTAAGAGCTACAACCTGCTTCCATAAGTCATTAAGAGCTACAACATGCTTCCATAAGTCATTAAGAGCTACAACATACTTTCATAAGTCATTAAGAGCTACAACATGCTTCCATAAGCCATTAAGAGCTATAACATGCTTCCATAAGTCATTAAGAGCTACAACATGCTTCCATAAGTCATTAAGAGCTACAGCATGCTTTCATAAGTCATTTAGAGCTACAACATGCTTCCATAAGTCATTAAGAGCTACAACATGCTTCCATAAGTCATTAACAGCTACAACATGCTTTCATAAGTCATTAAGAGCTACAATATGCTTCCATAAGTCATTAAGAGCTACAACATGCTTTCATAAGTCATTAAGAGCTACAACATGCTTTCATAAGTCATTAAGAGCTACAACCTGCTTTCATAAGTCATTAAGAGCTACAACATGCTTTCATAAGTCATTAAGAGCTACAACATGCTTTCAGAAGTCATTAAGAGCTACAACATGCTTCCATAAGTCATTAAGAGCTACAACATGCTTTCATAAGTCATTAAGAGCTACTTTATCTGAGTACAATTCAGGGCCGGATATAAGTAAGTGAAGAAACTGGACAGGATTTTTGTGACATCCTTCTTTTGAAGACTTTATTGAAAATGCACTTTATTAATGCTAGTGTATGATAAGAGTAAGCTACTTGTACACCTATTCCCATTTTTTTTCCCTTTTTAGCCGCTTCCGAAATGGGAATAGCCGCTTTAAGTTTTGTGTGGTCTGTCTGTACGTCCGTTTGTCCCGTTTAGACCTCGTAAACTATAAAAGATATTGAAAATCTGATATTTTAGGAATTTTAGAGGACCGATGCAATGGCTACTCTTTTGTTTTCTGAAAGCGAAAATTTTAATTTTCAAAATGAAATATGCAAGCAGCTTTGTCATAAAAATACATTATTTGTATAACTATTCACTAAAAATAAGAAAACAAAACAAGGAAGATTATTTAGTGAGATATTTATTTAGCGTATTTTTAACACATTTATGCTATCGGTTTTAGATTTTTTTGTCCAAAAATGGTTTGCATAACTAAATTGAGGTATTTTCGGTATTACTAGCTACTTATATTAAAAAAAAAACATATTAACAAGAGAACAAATCTATTTATTGCGCATATAAGTCCAACATAAATTAAACTATTTAACTATATCATTTTAACTATTGATTCATTGTTGTGTGTGTACATGGAGCACTAGTGATATAATAACATTTATAGATCTAAGGTATCTTGTGGCATCTAGTGGTTCCCAACTAATCACAAAGTCTCTTGAGTTGTTTAGCATTACTAGTGAATAGTTGTAAAAATTGTATATTGTTATGAAAAGATTGCTTGATCATTTACTTTTAAAAATTTAATGATTCTCTTTCAGAAAAAAAAGTAGCTGTTGCATCAGAACTACAATATCATGATGTCCGATTTTCAATATCTCTTCTAATGTCTGTGTTCTAAACGAGACGTACGTACGGACAGACAGACACCACAAAACGAATAGCGGCTATATCCCTTTCGATGGCTGCTAAAAAAGCAGTCTTTGTATCGTGTTCGTGTCCACAGAATTAGATTTTGTACCTGCTGAAAGATCTCGAGTATCGTCGTCAACATGCTCCGTGTCTGCCCTGCACGTACTGGCGGGAGACACTGCTCTACAGCTGCCAGAGATCACACCGAAAGGATTATCTCCCTCGACCATTGAGCCTAAATTTAGAACACGTGTTTCAGTTAGTGTCATTGCTTTAACAAGTTAAAAACACAGAGATTTTCTGCTCAGATACTCAGCTCACTAAAACTTAAGTTTACTAAGACTTAACTTCATTAGGACTAAGCTAACTAATTCTAAGCTTATTAACCGTCATTAGCTCTTTAGCACTAAGTAAAGGTGCTATGGAGTGTGTCTATGTGTTTGTGTGTTTCTATGGTGACGGTGGGAGGAGGTTAGAGATTGGTTTTTAATGATGCAACATAGGTGGCATTGTGGTCAGTTAGGACAGACAACTCCAGAACGGGAGACCGAAAAGTTTTGTCATTGTAGTGAGTTAGATTTTGTTTAAAAAATATATTATTACTAGAGTCTAGTACATTTATTTGATCTCATATCAGCTTGATTTTGTCTATATTATAATAAAAGTTATATTTAGTCTTGTTCAAAGAGAAGTTATTCAAGTTATTTAAAGTTGTACAAGTTCAAATAAAACGCACAAAGTCATTTGGTGCAACAAGTCAATGACCGCTCGTAACAAAAGAGATACATTCCTAAATTATTTGGTGTTTACCTGTCAGCCTTCCTTTGGCGAATCGACCTTCACATTCGGAGATCTCAAATGATTGGAAACTGAAATATAAGTAACCTGTTCACTGTCAGCAAAATGTTAAATAAAGAATTCTGTAAGCGATCATTATCTAAGTCTTAATTTTTTTTAAATTTTTTTACGTATTTAGAGAATTGAGTTTCAACGTGTATAATTAATGCTGGTGAGAAAGTAATTAGTGTCCGCCATATTGTTTCACTCAATGTTTAATTTCAACTCAGTTAACGTTTAGCCAGTCAGTTATATCATTCTATAGTGGCACAGTAGAAACTAAATGAAACTAAATGACCTGCTGAGACTCGGTCTGTTGGCTTGTAGCTGAATCAGCTAGGACAACTCAACCCATGTAAGGCGTATTTCATTCTTTACAAAGGACTTGCAATAAATGTAAACCATCTTCTTTGAAAAGAAAACTGACTATATCTTGTATGTAGCAATAGGCCCAGACTGTCACAGAGTAAAAGTGCACACCGTACATTAGTTCTCAGCCTTAAGAGTGCACACCGTACATTAGTTCTCAGCCTTAAGAGTGCACACCGTACATTAGTTCTCAGCCTTAAGCGTGCACACCGTACATTAGTTCTCAGCCTTAAGAGTGCACACCGTACATTAGTTCTCAGCCTTAAGAGTGCACACCGTACATTAGTTCTCAGTCTTAAGAGTGCACACCGTACATTAGTTCTCAGCCTTAAGCGTGCACACCGTACATTAGTTCTCAGCCTTAAGAGTGCACACCGTACATTAGTTCTCAGCCTTAAGAGTGCACACCGTACATTAGTTCTCAGCCTTAAGCGTGCACACCGTACATTAGTTCTCAGCCTTAAGCGTGCACACCGTACATTAGTTCTCAGCCTTAAGAGTGCACACCGTACATTAGTTCTCAGCCTTAAGAGTGCACACCGTACATTAGTTCTCAGCCTTAAGCGTGCACACCGTACATTAGTTCTCAGCCTTAAGAGTGCACACCGTACATTAGTTCTCAGCCTTAAGCGTGCACACCGTACATTAGTTCTCAGTCTTAAGAGTGCACACCGTACATTAGTTCTCAGCCTTAAGCGTGCACACCGTACATTAGTTCTCAGCCTTAAGAGTGCACACCGTACATTAGTTCTCAGCCTTAAGAGTGCACACCGTACATTAGTTCTCAGCCTTAAGCGTGCACACCGTACATTAGTTCTCAGCCTTAAGCGTGCACACCGTACATTAGTTCTCAGCCTTAAGAGTGCACACCGTACATTAGTTCTCAGCCTTAAGCGTGCACACCGTACATTAGTTCTCAGCCTTAAGCGTGCACACCGTACATTAGTTCTCAGCCTTAAGCGTGCACACCGTACATTAGTTCTCAGCCTATCTACTGACTTTTTTGTTTGGAACTTTCCTTTCCCCTCTCCCCTTTTTCTAATATATATATATATAAATTTTTACTTCTAATGACACGGCCCATATTTTTACGATCCCTCAAATATATTGTTAAGCTTGTTAATTATAATTTATCTGTTATGTTGAATTAAACGACCAGCTCTTTCTTTATCTTCTTCTCACTCTCCTTCTCTTTCACTCTCTCTTCCTCTCTCTTTCTCTCTCTGGTAACACTTCCTTTTATTAGCACATCGTAATGCTCTCCCATTTAGACTTTTAACTTGAATTGGAACGGTCCGCTTCTCTCTGTCTTTCACTTCATATTTCTTTCCTTCTCCTTATCTCTCCTTCTCTCTCTCTCTCTCCTTCTCTACCTCCTTCTCTCTCTCTCCTTCTCTCTCTCCTTCTCTCTCTCTCTCTCCTTCTCTCTCTCTCCTCTCTCTCTCCGTATCTCTCCTTCTATCTCTCCTTCTCTCACTCTCCTTCTCTCTCCTTCTCTCTCTCTCCTTATCTCTCCTTTTCTCTCTCTCTCTCTCTCTCTCTCTCTCTCTCTGAATCTCCTACACAGATTCGGACATGTAATGAAATTTGTAATAGATCTAGACTAACAATGACAATCTGTGCAATTACAAATATTTTTACTTATTTTTTTTTTATTTATCGCAATTTCATGCTTTTAGCTTTCTCACTACGCTATGATCCTATCACTTTCTCACTACGCTATGATCCTATCACTTTCTCACTACACCAAGATCCTAACACTTACTCACTACACCAAGATCCTGTCACTTTCTCACTACGCTATGATCCTATCACTTTCTCACTACACCAAGATCCTATCACTTGTCTGGACCAGTTGGAAAGGGGTAGGGTGAGACGGGGTTTCTGGGTGATCGTTTTTTATATTTTTTTTTTAAATAAAGGAAACGACCTGAATTCGAACTAATGGACTAAAGCCATCTCAGGCTTCTGAAGCTAACGCGGTAGCCACTCTGCTAGCGAAGAGTCTATGAAGATTGTCTGTTTATCTATTGTTTCTATTTCATGTTTGTGTTCACTCAGACGACAAGCTAAAATAAAGGGGACTAATTCAGCGTATACCACCACTTCAGTCAAGTACTATTTGTTTCCTTTGTTTGAGATACCAAACAAAGTATTTTTTACCAAAAGTTAATTAACTAATTCCTTTTTCTCCCCTTGATTCTTGTGTTGTCAGGTAAAAGAAATAATTATGCAAAATTTCAGCTTGATCCGAAATTGGGTGTCGGAGAAAAAACGTGTACAAACTTTAGGCCAGACAGACACACAGACAGATACACCGACAGACATAGTGAGTTGGTATAAGCTTTGCAAAAATGGAGCAATAGCTTTATTCTATACATTTTCTTATGAAAAATGTGTCAATGCCTGATAAGACGCGCATTATAGCAAGCAATTATATATTTTCTTTAAGTTGACATTCGTACCTGGCGAGTTCAATTCTGACGTGCTCTCCCATGTCATAGATCGAAGTCCCATAATCGAATTCAAACCAGGATTTCTGGTCATGGCGGAAGTAAAAGAAGATTTTTGTGGCCACGTGAGCAATGAGATGGACGGAGGGTGTTGTCCTGGAAGTTATAGATGGTCGACATTTAGGTCATTATCGACACATTGAATCGAAGAGACTTTTCAACTTAAAATTACAACCAGCAGCTTTTTTTTTAAATAGAGATCTTTAGATCTTTATAATGGACTGTGGGACTTAATGTCAGCAGTATAAGGGAGATTAACGATATAAGACGGTCATCTATGACCAAAGCAACAGTTTCAACAGATGACGTGTTTTACACACGGACTTGGACGTAGGCCTAGTGTTTTCACATCGAAAGTAAAAATCTTGATCCCCAAACAGAGCAACTGTTGAATTTAACGAGCTTAGGAGATAGTATTTGTGTTCAAATAACTATCTACTTCTTGTTTTTATTCGACGAACCTTTCCAGGAATTTTCTTACCTTCTTGGACACCAAACTTCTAATTAGTCGTAATTTTAAAGTTGACAAGTGTAAAAACTAAATATTTAGTTTTCCAAAGGCATATCTTACCCCAGAGTCACGACGAAATATTTTGTTCCCCAGGACTCAACGGCTATCAGAGTCAGTGTGTCTATGGAGGACCTCCATTCAGCTATCAAAACGCTGAGACAAAATTGTCCTTCTTCACTCTCTGCTCGGAAAGTTCCTTTCACACCCGATTTCTTCTCATTCCTAAAACAAAAAGTCAACAAAAATCACTTTAGTTATTAGGTGTCTGTGTGTATTTACTGTGCTTGTATCTGGCCACTTCCCAATAGATAATGGCGTAAAGCAGAGCTGAGAACTTGCTTCTTCTCTGTTTGCAATCTTTTGTTGCTGCAATGCTGAGTTCGTTGAGGAAGAGATCGAATGAAGGCATCAATGTCAAGTTCCGCTGTGGAAAAATATGCAGAGGTCGAAATTAGGTTTATGTACCCATGTGTAACACCACATTGATATTTTATCTTCGGAATCGAAGACATTGCATTGATATTTTATCTTCGGAATCGAAGACATTGCATTGCCTCACCACAAATAGTTCTACATACAATATTCTTCGACTTGTTAGTTCTTTATCGAAATATTAAAAAGGCTTCATGATGCTTTTTAGCCGAGCCCTTTTTGTTATTATTATATAATATATAATATAATATATATAATATATCATTATTATATTTGATCCGAACACCTCCACCCCCTAAAGACACACATTTTAACGCCCCCTGATATAATTTAGGCCCATGAAATATAGCAGGGCCGGCCTTAGGCATATGCAAACTAGGCAGCCGCACAGGGTCTCCGATTAATGGGGGCCTTGCAAAGGACACAAAGAATTTTGGAGAAAAAATTGCGAAACATCGATCAAAACTCAAACACAGAACTCTGTGGCTCTATGTCTACTAGCCTCGCTCTAAGTCTCTACTGAGATTCAAGGTTTACTCTCCATTGTTTAAATCTCAATATACAAGTTAGACAACATATGCTAGAAGACAATGTTTCTTCCTTTTGGTGAAATGTCCAAACGTTAGTTCTAGCCTGGTGATTATGAATCGTCCATGAAGTACATTAGCGCTAACGGCGCCTATACGAATTTAACTTATTGGTTAATTTAGATACAGATAGAGGACGTTTTATAATTCCTTACGTAATTTGTTTTTTCTATTTCATTTGGGGCCACCCTATTCAATTTGCATAGGGCCGCTCTATTCACTTCGCCTAGGGCAACTCTATTCACTTCGCCTAGGGCAACTCTATTCACTTCGCCTAGGGCAACTCTATTCACTTCGCCTAGGGCAACTCTATTCACTTCGCCTAGGGCAACTCTATTCACTTCGCCTAGGGCAACTCTATTCACTTCGCCTAGGGCAACTCTATTCACTTCGCCAAGGTTTACCCTATTCATTTAGCCTAGATCCTCCAATAACGTAAGGCCGACCCTGATTAAAGCATGTTACGTTGAAATAGAACAGCCCGTTGAAATAGAACAGCCCGTTGAATTAGAACAGCCCGTTGAATTAGAACAGCCCGTTGAATTAGAACAGCCCGTTGAATTAGAACAGCCCGTTGAATTAGAACAGCCCGTTGAAATAGAACAGCCCGTTGAATTAGAACAGCCCTTTGAATTAGAACAGCCCGTTGAATTAGAACAGCCCGTTGAAATAGAACAGCCCGTTGAATTAGAACAGCCCGTTGAAATAGAACAGCCCGTTGAATTAGAACAGCCCGCCTATATCGACCTCCCACACACAAACTGAGAAGTTTAGTTTCCTTTTTCTCACCCCCTCCCAGGCCACCACACTTACAAAATAATTCTGCATTAAATCACTGACTTTTCTTGGCTTTTTAATTAAATATTAAAGTATTTCATATAGTCTGTGTTCCTTTTTGGACGGACCCTTTTTTGTTATCAGTCTGGCGTTCTAACTCTCTAACCCAAGAAGTCTTCTTTTTTAACAACCAACGTAAGCAAACAAAATAATGTAGTCATATTTACATTTCATTTTATAGCGTAGTGAGAACGTGATAGGATCATAGCGTAGTGAGAAAGTGATAGGATCATAACGTAGTGAGAAAGCTAAAAGCATGAAAACTTTTTACATTAAAAAAATAACACATAGTCAGTCAAAAAAAAAGGAAGCTCGCGCTGTCCCAGTTTTGACTGACAAAAAGAAATGATAATTTTATAGGCCTATATTATCTACAAAAGCAAGTTTTTAAGCCAAGTAGTGTTATTGAAATTTACACAAATGAGTTTCTAGAATGCTTAAAAACGGAAGGCAGTACAATCTTGTACTTTTTCATTTGTCGACTTTCAAAAACATATTGAGTCCAAACTTCGAAAAAAAAAATCGATCTTGGCAAATGTTACCGCCGAGGTAATTAATAACAGGTTCAATTTTCTTAGTTTTTGTTTCGCCCACCTCAAGAGGTAGATTTAGTCATAGGTAGTAGTAAGTGTGGTAGATTTAGTCATAGATAGTAGTAAGTGTGGTAGATTTAGTCATAGATAGTAGTAAGTGTGGTAGATTTAGTCATAGATAGTAGTAAGTGTGGTAGATTTAGTCATAGATAATAGTAGTAAGTGTGCCTGGGATTTAGCGCTTAAAATATTAATGAAAATACAAAAAAATTTTCCTTGAAAAAAATGGGAGCTGCCTTCACGCACACTTGTCAGTATGTCACTCTTCTCTCAGCTAAGGTCAAACCTCATCTCCATTACAAGAAATCTAAAAAAAAACTAGTTCTATTAAAACTCAGAATGAGCAGAAATAACTTGAGTTGATGTCCAAGAAAATAATCTGAAAACCCAAAACCCGGGAGATAAACTTTATGTCAGCTCGTGTGTGTATGTGTGTGTGTGTGTGTCTGTGCGTGCGTGTAAGTGTAGCCTGACACTCACATAACGTCTCGAGAAAGGGAATACTTGAACAGTTGACCTTCTTTCAGGTTGAAAACTTCCTTTAGACTCTTCAAATGATCAGTGGTCAGCCTGACCTAGCGAAACAAAAAAGGGGATAACAATTTGTTTTGTTCACGTGTTCAACCACGTGGAAATATTGTCGGGGGGAAAGCAATGGATAGTTTATCAATGATTTCTCTATCTTAAAATTGAGTTGCATATTCATTGGAAGTACACTTAGAGTCCAAGTAGTTTGGCACTAGATAACTTGGCAGTTTGGTTAACTCGGCACTAAATAACCTGGCAGCTTGGTTAACTCGGCAATAGATAACCTGGCAGCTTGGTTAACTCGGCACTAAATAACTTGGCAGTTTGGTTAACTCGGCAATAGATAACCTGGCAGTTTGGTTAACTCGGCAATAGATAACTTGGCAGTTTGGTTAACTCGGCACTAAATAACCTGGCAGCTTGGTTAACTCGGCAATAGATAACCTGGCAGCTTGGTTAACTCGGCACTAAATAACTTGGCAGTTTGGTTAACTCGGCAATAGATAACCTGGCAGTTTGGTTAACTCGGCACTAAATAACTTGGCAGTTTGGTTAACTCGGCAATAGATAACCTGGCAGTTTGGTTAACTCGGCAATAGATAACCTGGCAGTTGGTTAACTCGGCACTAAATAACTTGGCAGTTTGTTTAACTCGGCAATAGATAACCTGGCAGTTTGGTTAACTCGGCACTAAATAACCTGGCAGTTTGGTTAACTCGGCAATAGATAACCTGGCAGTTGGTTAACTCGGCACTAAATAACCTGGCAGTTTGTTTAACTCGGCAATAGATAACCTGGCAGTTTGGTTAACTCGGCACTAAATAACCTGGCAGTTTGGTTAACTCGGCAATAGATAACCTGGCAGTTGGTTAACTCGGCACTAAATAACCTGGCAGTTGGTTAACTCGGCACTAAATAACCTGGCAGTTGGTTAACTCGGCACTAAATAACCTGGCAGTTTGGTTAACTCGGCAATAGATAACCTGGCAGTTGGTTAACTCGGCACTAAATAACTTGGCAGTTTGTTTAACTCGGCAATAGATAACCTGGCAGTTTGGTTAACTCGGCACTAAATAACCTGGCAGTTTGGTTAACTCGGCAATAGATAACCTGGCAGTTGGTTAACTCGGCACTAAATAACCTGGCAGTTGGTTAACTCGGCACTAAATAACCTGGCAGTTGGTTAACTCGGCACTAAATAACCTGGCAGTTTGGTTAACTCGGCACTAAATAACTTGGCAGTTTGGTTAACTCGGCAATAGATAACCTGGCAGTTTGGTTAACTCGGCACTAAATAACCTGGCAGTTGGTTAACTCGGCACTAAATAACTTGGCAGTTTGGTTAACTCGGCAATAGATAACCTGGCAGTTGGTTAACTCGGCACTAAATAACTTGGCAGTTTGGTTAACTCGGCAATAGATAACCTGGCAGTTTGGTTAACTCGGCACTAAATAACTTGGCAGTTTGGTTAACTCGGCAATAGATAACCTGGCAGTTTGTTTAACTCGGCAATAGATAACCTGGCAGTTTGGTTAACTCGGCACTAAATAACCTGGCAGTTTGGTTAACTCGGCAATAGATAACCTGGCAGTTGGTTAACTCGGCACTAAATAACCTGGCAGTTGGTTAACTCGGCACTAAATAACCTGGCAGTTGGTTAACTCGGCACTAAATAACCTGGCAGTTTGGTTAACTCGGCAATAGATAACCTGGCAGTTGGTTAACTCGGCACTAAATAACTTGGCAGTTTGTTTAACTCGGCAATAGATAACCTGGCAGTTTGGTTAACTCGGCACTAAATAACCTGGCAGTTTGGTTAACTCGGCAATAGATAACCTGGCAGTTGGTTAACTCGGCACTAAATAACCTGGCAGTTGGTTAACTCGGCACTAAATAACCTGGCAGTTGGTTAACTCGGCACTAAATAACCTGGCAGTTGGTTAACTCGGCAATAGATAACCTGGCAGTTTGGTTAACTCGGCACTAAATAATCTGGCAGTTTGGTTAACTCGGCAATAGATAACCTGGCAGTTTGGTTAACTCGGCACTAGATAACCTGGCAGCTTGGTTAACTCGGCAATAGATAACCTGGCTGTTTGGTTAACTCGGCAATAGATAACCTGGCTGTTTGGTTAACTCGGCACTAAATAACCTGGCAGTTTGGTTAACTCGGCACTAAATAATCTGGCAGCTTGGTTAACTCGGCACAAAATAACCTGGCAGGTCAGATAACTTGGCACTAAATAACCTGGCAGTTGGTTAACTCGGCACTAAATAACCTGGCAGTTTGTTTAACTCGGCAATAGATAACCTGGCAGTTTGGTTAACTCGGCACTAAATAACCTGGCAGTTTGGTTAACTCGGCAATAGATAACCTGGCAGTTTGGTTAACTCGGCACTAAATAACCTGGCAGTTTGGTTAACTCGGCACTAAATAATCTGGCAGCTTGGTTAACTCGGCACAAAATAACCTGGCAGGTCAGATAACTTGGCACTAAATAACCTGGCAGCTTGGTTAACTCGGCACTAGATAACCTGGCAGTTTGGTTAACTCGGCACTAATTAACCTGGCAGGTCAGATAACTCGGCTACAACCTGGCAGGACAAAATAAAGTTTTTGCAATTAATTCTCATTATAGAGACAGCTTGATGACTTCATGATGTTTTTTTTTTTTTTTTTTGTGAGGTCTGTTTTATTGCATCAAGCGTTTTTTTATGCATTAGTTTTTATTTTCAACATGCTAGTCCTTCATAAAACGCGATCGTTTAACCCATTCCCGATATCCTGGCATTTCAGAAACTTGGGCACTTTTTGTCCCCATTTGGCCGAGTGTCGGGCATCTGCTGTAAACACAGTTCTTTCAATATGACTGAATCAGACCAGATGTTTACCCCGGCGTTCTAAAACATTATCAATTTGAGAATATGCCTTTCCATCATGACAATATTAATCTTAGTTCATAGTGAGTGTGTGATGCGAATGCGTCTTTTAATTAACCATAACAAACTTTGAAAAAAAAAAAAGATTTTATTTTGTTAAAAAGATAAAACAGATGTTGATGTATGTTAAAACAGATATTGATGTGATATTGAAATATATCACAATGTTGATGTTATGTTGATACAGATCATAATGTTGATCAAACAGATCTTAATGTGATGTTGAATTATATCATAATGTAATAAGATAAACATGTTATTGGTACAATGTTATCTTAATTGTGGAAAATGAATATGGATGTTGTTTTTCCAAATTAGGTTATCTGTCTGTCCTTCATTTCAAATGTTTGACTCGCTAAAGGCTTAACATTACGTTTAAAACATGTGACATCGTTGATAAGTTTCACTATCAGCTTCACAAGAAAAGTGTGTGTGCATGCTCATTTTATTCTTGATGGTAGCATTAAAAAATGGGAATAACGAAAACCATGATGTCAAATATTTGTTCCGTTTAAGTTATCAAAAAAATAAAAGAATTCCAGTTTTTTTCTAAAGTTTTTTTTTTGTTTTGTAATCCCCTGATTGCAGTGTAGTTTTTATTTACAGGTCACACAGGTGCTCGCATGTTTGCAATGATTTAAATAGTCAAGATGGTGCCTTTAACTCTTCCATTACAGAATGTTTAAAATGTGGCGCGACTGAAAGTACTCACGTTTGCGCGATGCTCTGACAGTCCCAGGAAAAGAAAACAAATTGCTCACGGCAACAAATGTTTACCTGAACGCCGGCTTTGTGAAAGGTGAAGAAGAAGAGAAGTATGGTAGGCCAGGCCTCGCTGTAATGATCTGTCACGCCGGGAAACATAAACAGATACAACTTGCCCGTTGCTGTACGTGCGACTAATAGGAAACAGATACAATGGGAACATTTTTTTTTCTTTTGCAATACAATTATTTTTTTAACAAGCAAAATATAAAAATACCGGTACTTTAAATTAAAAAAAAAAGCTTATGCAAGGGGAAGAACTCCACACTTTACTATATCTCGCAATAATATAGAAGTTATTTTCACTTTTCTATCTCAAACAAAATAATTAATTATGAATACTAAATTGACTAATCGGTTATTTTTTTTAATTGATTCAATGTTCATTAAGTACAATATATAATTGGTTAAAATTTTCAATTTGATCCGAGAATGGGTGTGGGAGAAATAACGTGTATAATTATCTACGGGCACCAAACACATGTTTAGCCATATCTGTGAATACTGAAGGATTAATTTCTTTTTATTGGTACCAGTATTTAATTTGCCAATTTATGTGTTTAATTAAGTCATGTATTGTCTTTGCCGATGAATAATTGTGTAAAGTTTCAACTTGATCCGAGATTGCGTGTGGGAGAAACAACGTGTTCAAACTTTTTACAAGACAGACAGAGTTGATATAAGCTACGTGAAAAGTAATTGTTGTATTGTTGCTCTGAGAAGTTGTTGAATGGTTGTTTATGTAGGGGCCTTTTGTTGAAATGAACTGGCAAAGCAGGTAGGGAATAGTTGTGAGCGATCGGAACAGGAGACAAAGGTCATTGTACTGAAAGAGGTTAACCTTGACGAGGTCCACCAATTCAGGACATTGAATAGTCCATGTGAAGGTCGCCCGTCAGATAAACATGTGATTGTCTAGAGAGGTCTGTTACAGGCTCGTGGCATTTCAGTCGCTTACTGGAGGCTTTCGGAATCCTATAATAAGGGATTGATGTAGAAAACCAAAAAGCTCAGGACCTGGTCAGTTCAAGTGACCATTAAAGTAAGGAGAGGAATCCTATGGAATCGAATGAAAAGATTTGAGTATGTTGATCAATTCAATGGAATCGAATGAAAAGATTTGAGTATGTTGATCAATTCAATGGAATCGAATCAAAAGTTTTGAGTATGTTGATGAGTCCAATGGAATCGAATGAAAAGATTTGAGTATGTTGATGAGTCCAATGGAATCGAATGAAAAGATTTGAGTATGTTGATGAGTCCAATGGAATCGAATGAAAAGACATGCCAATGAAGGCTAGTATGTTAGTTGATTAGTATAGTGTAAAAACAACAACATTTATTTACTGTTCACGTTAACAATGTCTTCATCGACAGCTCCATCGTTGTCATTGTCTGGAACAGGAAAACAAACAAAGAAGTAAAGAATTAAAACAAACAAAATACAAATAAATACTTTAAAAAAAACAAAGCCTATATTAAGTGTATCATTTAGTTTGGATCTGTCATGTAATTAAATTTTTAATAGATATAGACAAACAATAATAAATCTGTGCGATTACAAATATTTTTACCAATTATTTTGTTTATCGCAATAATTTTTTTTTCCTCAATACGCTATGATCCTATTTATTGTTTGGACCAATTAGAAATGGGTAGGATGAGAAAGAACGGGGTATCTGGATGATCGCTTTTAAATGCATCTATAAAAAAAGTAAACTACCTAAATTCGAACTCATGGGCTAAGGACTTTTAAGGCTTCTCAAGCCAACACGGTAACCACTCTGCTAGCGAAGAGCGTATGAACATGGAAGATTGTATAGTTATCAATTGTGTCTATTTCATGTTTGTGTTCACTAAGCCTCAGACGACGACCTATAAAGGGCACTAATTCAGCTTATACCACCACTTCAGTCAAGTACAATTTCTTTCCCTTGTTTGAGATGCCAAACAAAATAATTAATTACCAATAGTTAATTACATAATAGGTTAATTTTTTAAATTGAGTCTTGTGTTGTCAGATAAAAGAAATAATTGCGCTAAATTTCAGTTTGATCCAAGATTGTGTGTGGGAGAAATAATGTATACAAACGTTTTACCAGACAGACAGAGTGAGTTGATATAAGCTTTGTAAAAAACAAATGATTATCTAGGGGGAAGAACCGCAAAATCACTGCCATCTATCTCATTACGGCAGATAGGCTCCATTTTAAAAAAAAATTAATTACAAGTAATTATCTAACTAATTGGTTTAATTTTTATTTATTGATTCATGTATTATCAGAAGTTCAAAGTTACCCGTAAGTCCATTCGGGTGTAAGAGTGTACAGAAAATTGTTTGTTTGTATTTATGCTGCGCTGCTTAAGACTTTGGAAACAGCTGCTGACGGAGCAAACATTAAAAAAACAACAGCTGGTGATGATGGAGCAAACACTTCGTAAACAGCTGGGACGGAGCAAACATTAAAACAACAACAGCTGGTGATGATGGAGCAAACACTTCGTAAACAGCTGGGACGGAGCAAACACTTCGTCAACAGCTGGGACGGAGCAAACACTTCGTAAACAGCTGGGACAGAGCGAAAACGGAGCAAACATGTATAAAACCTCAAGACACAGACATTGACCCGTTTTAAAATGTTTCATTATTAGTAAATTATCAAAGCAAAGATAAAGCACAAGATTATACAGACTGGTACAGAGGATAAACATCTGGACAGGTGAGAACATAGATTTACAGACTGGTGTTTTGATTTAAAAACAGATGAAGATAAATTTATATTTGATTGTATGAAAGTAAAACTGATTGAATGATGGTATAGCTACAGAGATGACTCTAATTCATTGTTTCGATGGTAGAAAGATTGATGGATGGACAGATGGACGTGTAACCCACCAAGTCCGTCAGGATACTCCTCGTCTGTGCGATGGTCACAGTCATTGTCCCAGAAATCACCAGGTACCATGGTCGCAGCTAAATGTGTACACGGCTGGGGAAAAGGTTTCAAATGTGAAGTGTGAGCTCATAATGAAATCACAAAATTTACTTCTCAATAACAAATGGTCATCGGAACATTCAATAACATGACTTTAGGCGAAATACCTAGAATGAACTCTGTAAACTGAATTAGTGAAAACGATTTCTAAGTCTTTCAAAAGTTAGGCGATAGAGTAACTTAGACGTTGGATGGATGCCTTGCACTATCTAGGTGACAACAGGCTCGAAAGGGGAAATAGTTCAATCCTGTATTACCTGCTTGCGTCTATTGCTTGCAGGTGTCACTTGCCAGTGTTAATTATTGAACTTAGTTAATGCAAGCAGTTTTGAAGTAAATCACACGCTCATTGTTCACCAATTTACAATTTATAACCGTCAAGTTTCTTATTTTAACTTAATACTCATCACATCGACGTTGCAAAGAGTTTCAAAGATGATTAATCTAAAGTAGGACATTTATTTCAAATTATAAAATCTAAGAAAGAAAAAGATATACAAAAATAGATAAATGAAAAATATCGTGTTTCAACTGCAAGAAAGACTACACATGAAAAATTTAAGACATATAAAATAATGAGTGGTCCCCCTTAATCCGAAACTTAATCATTTTAAAATAAATTTAAATTATTACATCTATTCCAATGCCACAATTATTATTAGTTCTCCTAACGGCAGTGAAGGTTACGCGGGTACGCTATTCTGCCTCAACTTGGCACTCGGGTGGAAACGATTACTTGAGGAAGTGATTAGGCTAAATGAACAGCAAAACAAAATTCCTGTGGGAGTGTCCAAGGGAATGCGAGAGCTTTCCCATTGCACGGTGCGGAGTTGAAAGAGAGCTTCCACGTCCCTGTCGATAATCCATGAGCCGTTCCTCAAGGGATCGTTACACTAATGGCGAGTCCTGCACGGTTAGCTTGGTACAACATAGAAAAATGGCGGAGGTTCCCGGTGTGCTTGGCCTTCGACCATGTATTTCTAATCAATGCGTCCGAAGTGCCAGATGCGTCGGAAATAGCAATGTCTTACATAGACATTGACTTGGACCTCTTCCAGACAGAACGGTTTGTTCAAGCAGGCTTACATAGACATTGACTTGGACCTCTTCCAGACAGAACGGTTTGTACAAGCAGGCTTACATAGACATTGACTTGGACCTCTTCCAGACAGAACGGTTTGTTCAAGCAGGCTTACATAGACATTGGCTTGGACCTCTTCCAGACAGAACGGTTTGTTCAAGCAAGCTTACATACACATTGACTTGGACCTCTTCCAGACAGAACGGTTTGTTCAAGCAGGCTTACACGACTAGAGTTCGAAGAGCCTTCGGCTCAACTCTTTTGACAATCACACGGCTTACATTTTTGAACAAACTATAACTTTTCTTTACGATCTTACCGCGTTGATAGGCTCCATCAGATAGTTTGTTGGACTCATGTAGGACAACTTCTTACCAAGTCCATAAATGTAGCACATAAAATATAGGCTGATGCGTATGGTCAGTTGATGGTACCCTTCCTTAATGTGCAAATGACCCACGTACCATTCTGGTTTACCAACAACCGGAGTCCAATATCCTCTTATTTGATGAAAATATTATTAGTTATAAAATGTAGCAACAGAGTTTAGGCATTAAAATAAATAAGGTAAACCCTACTTTGAGTCACTGTATAAAATAAAATGGGTAGGCCCTACTCTGAATCACTGTACTTTGTTGACAATCAACGTAAAAACTTAAACATTGTTTTGTCTTTCACCTGAAGGTTGATTTTGAGATAGAGGCAGCTAAAGAACACAATGGAAAGACCTCGCAGATCTCACACGACACTTTGACAGAAGAGAATAAAACTTGCGGTAGCACCTAAGAGTGAAGTGAGAATGGACGAAGATCAAATCTCCTACATAGTTGAAGGAAACACACAAGAGTAGCGTAAAGAAAGCAAAAAGGCCGGTCCCAGGATGGGAAAATAAGGAGTGTTTGGAGTGGAGCTTGCGACTTTATCCTGTAACGCCTCTGTTCTGTCATGTTTCTACAGTAACAGCAGAAATAAAACAAAAAGTTCATCTAGCATGCGGAGAGGGTGGCCGAACCTTGATAACAGCGTTAGATTAAATCTGACAGACCGTCCAACGGCTCCGTTACATTGAAAGCAAAGAAGAAACTCATCACTTAGTATGACTTTTGGCAATTTGTTTTAATTTTTTAAATCAATGATTATTTATGTTAAACCTTATTTGACGACATGTACCGACTGAGTGACTTACTTTAATGACCTGTACCGACTGAGTGACTTATTTTAACGACATGTACCGACTGAGTGACTTATTTTAACGACCTGTACTGACTGAGTGACTTATTTTAACGACCTGTACTGACTGAGTGACTTACTTTAACGACATGTACCGACTGAGTGACTTACTTTGACGACCTGTACCGACTGAGTGACTTATTTTGACGACCTGTACTGACTAAGTGACTTACTTTGATGACCTGTACCGACTGAGTGACTTACTTTGATGACCTGTACCGACTGAGTGACTTACTTTAACGACCTGTACCGACTGAGTGACTTACTTTAACGACCTGTACTGACTGAGTGACTTACTTTGACGACCTGTACTGACTGAGTGACTTACTTTGATGACCTGTACCGACTGACTGACTTACTTTAACGACCTGTACCGACTGAGTGACTTACTTTGACGACCTGTACTGACTGAGTGACTTACTTTGACGACCTGTACCGACTGAGTGACTTACTTTGACGACCTGTACTGACTGAGTGACTTACTTTGATGACCTGTACTGACTGAGTGACTTACTTTGACGACCTGTACTGACTGACTGACTTACTTTAACGACCTGTACCGACTGAGTGACTTACTTTGACGACCTGTACTGACTGAGTGACTTACTTTAACGACCTGTACCGACTGAGTGACTTACTTTGACGACCTGTACTGACTGAGTGACTTACTTTGACGACCTGTACTGACTGAGTGACTTACTTTGATGACCTGTACCGACTGAGTGACTTACTTTGACGACCTGTACCGACTGAGTGACTTACTTTGATGACCTGTACCGACTGACTGACTTATTTTAACGACCTGTACCGACTGAGTGACTTACTTTGACGACCTGTACTGACTGAGTGACTTACTTTGATGACCTGTACCGACTGACTGACTTACTTTAACGACCTGTACCGACTGAGTGACTTACTTTGACGACCTGTACTGACTGAGTGACTTACTTTGATGACCTGTACCGACTGACTGACTTACTTTAACGACCTGTACCGACTGAGTGACTTACTTTGACGACCTGTACTGACTGAGTGACTTACTTTGATGACCTGTACCGACTGACTGACTTATTTTAACGACCTGTACCGACTGAGTGACTTACTTTGACGACCTGTACTGACTGAGTGACTTACTTTGATGACCTGTACCGACTGACTGACTTACTTTAACGACCTGTACCGACTGAGTGACTTACTTTAACGACCTGTACTGACTGAGTGACTTACTTTAACGACCTGTACCGACTGAGTGACTTATTTTAACCACCTGTACCGACTGAGTGACTTATTTTAACGACCTGTACCGACTGAGTGACTTATTTTAACGACCTGTACTGACTGAGTGACTTACTTTAACGACCTGTACCGACTGAGTGACTTACTTTAACGACCTGTACCGACTGAGTGACTTATTTTAACGACCTGTACCGACTGAGTGACTTATTTTAACGACCTGTACTGACTGAGTGACTTATTTTAATGACCTGTACCGACTGAGTGACTTACTTTAACGACCTGTACCGACTGAGTGACTTACTTTAACGACCTGTACCGACTGAGTGACTTACTTTAACGACCTGTACCGACTGAGTGACTTACTTTAACGACCTGTACCGACTGAGTGACTTACTTTAACGACCTGTACCGACTGAGTGACTTATTTTAATGACCTGTACCGACTGAGTGACTTACTTTGACGACCTGTACCGACTGAGTGACTTATTTTAATGACCTGTACCGACTGAGTGACTTACTTTGATGACCTGTACCGACTGAGTGACTTACTTTGATGACCTGTACCGACTGAGTGACTTACTTTGATGACCTGTACCGACTGAGTGACTTACTTTGATGACCTGTACCGACTGAGTGACTTACTTTGATGACCTGTACCGACTGAGTGACTTACTTTGACGACCTGTACCAACTGAGTGACTTACTTTGACGACCTGTACCGACTGAGTGACTTACTTTGATGACCTGTACTGACTGAGTGACTTATTTTGACGACCTGTACCGACTGAGTGACTTACTTTAACGACCTGTACTGACTGAGTGACTTATTTTAACGACCTGTACCGACTGAGTGACTTATTTTAACGACCTGTACCGACTGAGTGACTTATTTTGACGACCTGTACCGACTGAGTGACTTACTTTAACGACCTGTACTGACTGAGTGACTTACTTTAACGACCTGTACCGACTGAGTGACTTACTTTAACGACCTGTACTGACTGAGTGACTTACTTTAACGACCTGTACTGACTGAGTGACTTATTTTAACGACCTGTACCGACTGAGTGACTTACTTTGACGACCTGTACCGACTGAGTGACTTACTTTAACGACCTGTACTGACTGAGTGACTTACTTTGATGACCTGTACCGACTGAGTGACTTACTTTAACGACCTGTACTGACTGAGTGACTTATTTTAACGACCTGTACCGACTGAGTGACTTATTTTAACGACCTGTACCGACTGAGTGACTTATTTTAACGACCTGTACTGACTGAGTGACTTATTTTAACGACCTGTACTGACTGAGTGACTTATTTTAACGACCTGTACCGACTGAGTGACTTACTTTAACGACCTGTACCGACTGAGTGACTTACTTTAACGACCTGTACTGACTGAGTGACTTACTTTGATGACCTGTACCGACTAAGTGACTTACTTTGACGACCTGTACCGACTGAGTGACTTATTTTAACGACCTGTACCGACTGAGTGACTTATTTTAACGACCTGTACTGACTGAGTGACTTATTTTAACGACCTGTACTGACTGAGTGACTTATTTTAACGACCTGTACCGACTGAGTGACTTATTTTAACGACCTGTACTGACTGAGTGACTTATTTTAACGACCTGTACTGACTGAGTGACTTACTTTAACGACCTGTACCGACTGAGTGACTTATTTTAACGACCTGTACTGACTGAGTGACTTACTTTAACGACCTGTACTGACTGAGTGACTTACTTTAACGACCTGTACTGACTGAGTGACTTACTTTAACGACCTGTACTGACTGAGTGACTTACTTTAACGACCTGTACTGACTGAGTGACTTACTTTAACGACCTGTACTGACTGAGTGACTTACTTTAACGACCTGTACTGACTGAGTGACTTACTTTAACGACCTGTACTGACTGAGTGACTTATTTTAACGACCTGTACCGACTGAGTGACTTATTTTAACGACCTGTACCGACTGAGTGACTTATTTTAACGACCTGTACTGACTGAGTGACTTATTTTAACGACCTGTACCGACTGAGTGACTTAATTTAACGACCTGTACTGACTGAGTGACTTACTTTAACGACCTGTACCGACTGAGTGACTTACTTTGATGACCTGTACCGACTGAGTGACTTACTTTAACGACCTGTACTGACTGAGTGACTTACTTTAACGACGTGTACTGACTGAGTGACTTATTTTAACGACCTGTACCGACTGAGTGACTTACTTTGATGACCTGTACCGACTGAGTGACTTACTTTAACGACCTGTACCGACTGAGTGACTTACTTTGATGACCTGTACTGACTGAGTGACTTACTTTAACGACCTGTACCGACTGAGTGACTTACTTTGACGACCTGTACCGACTGAGTGACTTACTTTAACGACCTGTACTGACTGAGTGACTTACTTTAACGACCTGTACTGACTGAGTGACTTACTTTAACGACCTGTACTGACTGAGTGACTTACTTTAACGACCTGTACCGACTGAGTGACTTACTTTGATGACCTGTACCGACTGAGTGACTTACTTTGACGACCTGTACCGACTGAGTGACTTACTTTGATGACCTGTACCGACTGAGTGACTTACTTTGATGACCTGTACCGACTGAGTGACTTACTTTGATGACCTGTACCGACTGAGTGACTTATTTTGACGACCTGTACCGACTGAGTGACTTACTTTAACGACCTGTACTGACTGAGTGACTTATTTTAACGACCTGTACTGACTGAGTGACTTATTTTAACGACCTGTACTGACTGAGTGACTTATTTTAACGACCTGTACTGACTGAGTGACTTATTTTAACGACCTGTACTGACTGAGTGACTTATTTTAACGACCTGTACTGACTGAGTGACTTATTTTAACGACCTGTACTGACTGAGTGACTTATTTTAACGACCTGTACTGACTGAGTGACTTATTTTGACGACCTGTACCGACTGAGTGACTTACTTTAACGACCTGTACTGACTGAGTGACTTATTTTAACGACCTGTACTGACTGAGTGACTTATTTTAACGACCTGTACAGACTGAGTGACTTATTTTGATGACCTGTACCGACTGAGTGACTTACCTTGACGACCTGTACTGACTGAGTGACTTATTTTAACGACCTGTACTGACTGAGTGACTTACTTTAACGACCTGTACTGACTGAGTGACTTACTTTAACGACCTGTACTGACTGAGTGACTTACTTTGACGACCTGTACTGACTGAGTGACTTACTTTGATGACCTGTACTGACTGAGTGACTTACTTTGACGACCTGTACTGACTGAGTGACTTACTTTAACGACCTGTACCGACTGAGTGACTTACTTTAACGACCTGTACCGACTGAGTGACTTACTTTAACGACCTGTACTGACTGAGTGACTTACTTTAACGACCTGTACTGACTGAGTGACTTACTTTGACGACCTGTACTGACTGAGTGACTTACTTTAACGACCTGTACTGACTGAGTGACTTACTTTAACGACCTGTACTGACTGAGTGACTTATTTTAACGACCTGTACTGACTGAGTGACTTACTTTAACGACCTGTACTGACTGAGTGACTTACTTTAACGACCTGTACTGACTGAGTGACTTATTTTAACGACCTGTACTGACTGAGTGACTTACTTTAACGACCTGTACTGACTGAGTGACTTACTTTAACGACCTGTACCGACTGAGTGACTTACTTTAACGACCTGTACCGACTGAGTGACTTACTTTGACGACCTGTACCGACTGAGTGACTTACTTTGATGACCTGTACCGACTGAGTGACTTATTTTAACGACCTGTACTGACTGAGTGACTTATTTTAACGACCTGTACCGACTGAGTGACTTACTTTGATGACCTGTACTGACTGAGTGACTTATTTTAACGACCTGTACTGACTGAGTGACTTATTTTAACGACCTGTACTGACTGAGTGACTTATTTTGACGACCTGTACCGACTGAGTGACTTACTTTAACGACCTGTACTGACTGAGTGACTTATTTTAACGACCTGTACTGACTGAGTGACTTATTTTAACGACCTGTACTGACTGAGTGACTTATTTTAACGACCTGTACCGACTGAGTGACTTATTTTAACGACCTGTACTGACTGAGTGACTTATTTTAACGACCTGTACTGACTGAGTGACTTATTTTAATGACCTGTACCGACTGAGTGACTTATTTTAACGACCTGTACTGACTGAGTGACTTATTTTAACGACCTGTACCGACTGAGTGACTTATTTTGATGAAATGTACCGACTGAGTGACTTACTTTGACGACCTGTACTGACTGAGTGACTTATTTTAACGACCTGTACTGACTGAGTGACTTACTTTAACGACCTGTACTGACTGAGTGACTTACTTTAACGACCTGTACTGACTGAGTGACTTATTTTAACGACCTGTACTGACTGAGTGACTTATTTTGATGACCTGTACCGACTGAGTGACTTACTTTGACGACCTGTACTGACTGAGTGACTTATTTTAACGACCTGTACCGACTGAGTGACTTACTTTAACGACCTGTACTGACTGAGTGACTTATTTTAATGACCTGTACTGACTGAGTGACTTATTTTGATGACCTGTACCGACTGAGTGACTTACTTTAACGACCTGTACTGACTGAGTGACTTATTTTGATGACCTGTACCGACTGAGTGACTTACTTTAACGACCTGTACTGACTGAGTGACTTACTTTAACGACCTGTACTGACTGACTTATTTTAATGACCTGTACTGACTGAGTGACTTATTTTGATGACCTGTACCGACTGAGTGACTTACTTTAACGACCTGTACTGACTGAGTGACTTATTTTGATGACCTGTACCGACTGAGTGACTTACTTTAACGACCTGTACTGACTGAGTGACTTACTTTAATGACCTGTACTGACTGAGTGACTTATTTTGATGACCTGTACCGACTGAGTGACTTACTTTAACGACCTGTACTGACTGAGTGACTTATTTTAACGACCTGTACTGACTGAGTGACTTATTTTGATGACCTGTACTGACTGAGTGACTTACTTTAACGACCTGTACCGACTGAGTGACTTACTTTAACGACCTGTACTGACTGAGTGACTTACTTTGACGACCTGTACTGACTGAGTGACTTACTTTAACGACCTGTACCGACTGAGTGACTTACTTTAACGACCTGTACCGACTGAGTGACTTATTTTAACGACCAGTACTGACTGAGTGACTTACTTTAACGACCTGTACTGACTGAGTGACTTACTTTAACGACCTGTACCGACTGAGTGACTTACTTTGACGACCTGTACCGACTGAGTGACTTACTTTGATGACCTGTACCGACTGAGTGACTTATTTTAACGACCTGTACTGACTGAGTGACTTATTTTAACGACCTGTACCGACTGAGTGACTTACTTTGACGACCTGTACTGACTGAGTGACTTATTTTAACGACCTGTACTGACTGAGTGACTTACTTTAACGACCTGTACTGACTGAGTGACTTACTTTAACGACCTGTACTGACTGAGTGACTTACTTTAACGACCTGTACTGACTGAGTGACTTACTTTAACGACCTGTACTGACTGAGTGACTTATTTTGACGACCTGTACTGACTGAGTGACTTACTTTAACGACCTGTACTGACTGAGTGACTTACTTTAACGACCTGTACTGACTGAGTGACTTACTTTAACGACCTGTACTGACTGAGTGACTTACTTTAACGACCTGTACCGACTGAGTGACTTACTTTGACGACCTGTACCGACTGAGTGACTTATTTTAACGACCTGTACCAACTGAGTGACTTATTTTAACGACCTGTACTGACTGAGTGACTTACTTTAATGACCTGTACCGACTGAGTGACTTACTTTGATGACCTGTACCGACTGAGTGACTTACTTTAATGACCTGTACCGACTGAGTGACTTACTTTGATGACCTGTACCGACTGAGTGACTTACTTTGATGACCTGTACCGACTGAGTGACTTACTTTAACGACCTGTACTGACTGAGTGACTTACTTTAACGACCTGTACCGACTGAGTGACTTACTTTGATGACCTGTACCGACTGAGTGACTTACTTTGACGACCTGTACCGACTGAGTGACTTACTTTGATGACCTGTACCGACTGAGTGACTTATTTTGACGACCTGTACCGACTGAGTGACTTACTTTAACGACCTGTACCGACTGAGTGACTTACTTTGACGACCTGTACTGACTGAGTGACTTACTTTGATGACCTGTACTGACTGAGTGACTTACTTTGATGACCTGTACTGACTGAGTGACTTACTTTAACGACCTGTACCGACTGAGTGACTTACTTTAACGACCTGTACCGACTGAGTGACTTACTTTGACGACCTGTACTGACTGAGTGACTTACTTTGATGACCTGTACTGACTGAGTGACTTACTTTGATGACCTGTACCAACTGAGTGACTTATTTTAACGACCTGTACTGACTGAGTGACTTACTTTAACGACCTGTACCGACTGAGTGACTTACTTTAACGACCTGTACCGACTGAGTGACTTACTTTGACGACCTGTACCGACTGAGTGACTTACTTTGATGACCTGTACCGACTGAGTGACTTACTTTGATGACCTGTACCGACTGAGTGACTTATTTTAACGACCTGTACCGACTGAGTGACTTACTTTAACGACCTGTACCGATTGAGTGACTTACTTTGATGACCTGTACCGACTGAGTGACTTACTTTGATGACCTGTACCGACTGATTGACTTACTTTAACGACCTGTACCGACTGAGTGACTTACTTTAACGACCTGTACCGACTGAGTGACTTACTTTGATGACCTGTACCGACTGAGTGACTTACTTTGATGACCTGTACCGACTGAGTGACTTACTTTAACGACCTGTACCGACTGAGTGACTTACTTTAACGACCTGTACCGACTGAGTGACTTACTTTGACGACCTGTACCGACTGAGTGACTTACTTTGATGACCTGTACCGACTGAGTGACTTATTTTAACGACCTGTACCGACTGAGTGACTTACTTTGATGACCTGTACCGACTGAGTGACTTATTTTAACGACCTGTACTGACTGAGTGACTTACTTTGACGACCTGTACTGACTGAGTGACTTATTTTAACGACCTGTACTGACTGAGTGACTTACTTTGACGACCTGTACTGTCTGAGTGACTTACTTTGATGACCTGTACCGACTGAGTGACTTATTTTAACGACCTGTACTGACTGAGTGACTTATTTTAACGACCTGTACTGACTGAGTGACTTATTTTAACGACCTGTACCGACTGAGTGACTTACTTTAACGACCTGTACCGACTGAGTGACTTACTTTAACGACCTGTACCGACTGAGTGACTTACTTTGATGACCTGTACCGACTGAGTGACTTATTTTAACGACCTGTACTGACTGAGTGACTTATTTTAACGACCTGTACCGACTGAGTGACTTACTTTAACGACCTGTACCGACTGAGTGACTTACTTTAACGACCTGTACCGACTGAGTGACTTACTTTGATGACCTGTACCGACTGAGTGACTTATTTTAACGACCTGTACTGACTGAGTGACTTACTTTGACGACCTGTACTGACTGAGTGACTTACTTTAACGACCTGTACCGACTGAGTGACTTACTTTAACGACCTGTACTGACTGAGTGACTTATTTTAACGACCTGTACCGACTGAGTGACTTACTTTAACGACCTGTACTGACTGAGTGACTTACTTTGACGACCTGTACTGACTGAGTGACTTACTTTAACGACCTGTACTGACTGAGTGACTTACTTTAACGACCTGTACTGACTGAGTGACTTACTTTGACGACCTGTACCGACTGAGTGACTTACTTTAACGACCTGTACTGACTGAGTGACTTATTTTAACGACCTGTACTGACTGAGTGACTTATTTTAACGACCTGTACCGACTGAGTGACTTACTTTAACGACCTGTACCGACTGAGTGACTTACTTTAACGACCTGTACCGACTGAGTGACTTACTTTAACGACCTGTACCGACTGAGTGACTTACTTTGACGACCTGTACCGACTGAGTGACTTACTTTGATGACCTGTACTGACTGAGTGACTTACTTTAACGACCTGTACCGACTGAGTGACTTACTTTAACGACCTGTACCGACTGAGTGACTTACTTTAACGACCTGTACCGACTGAGTGACTTACTTTGACGACCTGTACCGACTGAGTGACTTACTTTGACGACCTGTACCGACTGAGTGACTTACTTTGACGACCTGTACCGACTGAGTGACTTACTTTGACGACCTGTACCGACTGAGTGACTTACTTTGACGACCTGTACCGACTGAGTGACTTACTTTGATGACCTGTACCGACTGAGTGACTTACTTTGATGACCTGTACCGACTGAGTGACTTACTTTGATGACATGTACCGACTGAGTGACTTACTTTAACGACCTGTACTGACTGAGTGACTTACTTTGACGACCTGTACTGACTGAGTGACTTACTTTGACGACCTGTACCGACTGAGTGACTTACTTTAACGACCTGTACCGACTGAGTGACTTACTTTAACGACCTGTACCGACTGAGTGACTTACTTTGATGACCTGTACCGACTGAGTGACTTACTTTAACGACCTGTACCGACTGAGTGACTTACTTTGACGACCTGTACCGACTGAGTGACTTACTTTGACGACCTGTACCGACTGAGTGACTTACTTTAACGACCTGTACCGACTGAGTGACTTACTTTAACGACCTGTACCGACTGAGTGACTTACTTTGACGACCTGTACCGACTGAGTGACTTATTTTGACGACCTGTACCGACTGAGTGACTTACTTTAACGACCTGTACCGACTGAGTGACTTACTTTGACGACCTGTACCGACTGAGTGACTTACTTTGACGACCTGTACCGACTGAGTGACTTACTTTGACGACCTGTACCGACTGAGTGACTTATTTTAACGACCTGTACCGACTGAGTGACTTATTTTGATGACCTGTACCGACTGAGTGACTTACTTTGACGACCTGTACCGACTGAGTGACTTACTTTGACGACCTGTACCGACTGAGTGACTTACTTTGACGACCTGTACCGACTGAGTGACTTACTTTGACGACCTGTACCGACTGAGTGACTTATTTTGACGACCTGTACCGACTGAGTGACTTACTTTGACGACCTGTACCGACTGAGTGACTTACTTTAACGACCTGTACCGACTGAGTGACTTACTTTGACGACCTGTACCGACTGAGTGACTTATTTTAACGACCTGTACCGACTGAGTGACTTACTTTAACGACCTGTACCGACTGAGTGACTTACTTTGACGACCTGTACCGACTGAGTGACTTACTTTGACGACCTGTACCGACTGAGTGACTTACTTTAACGACCTGTACCGACTGAGTGACTTACTTTGACGACCTGTACTGACTGAGTGACTTACTTTGATGACCTGTACCGACTGAGTGACTTACTTTAACGACCTGTACCGACTGAGTGACTTACTTTAACGACCTGTACCGACTGAGTGACTTACTTTGATGACCTGTACCGACTGAGTGACTTACTTTAACGACCTGTACCGACTGAGTGACTTACTTTGATGACCTGTACCGACTGAGTGACTTACTTTAACGACCTGTACCGACTGATTGACTTACTTTGACGACCTGTACCGACTGAGTGACTTACTTTAACGACCTGTACCGACTGAGTGACTTACTTTGACGACCTGTACCGACTGAGTGACTTACTTTGATGACCTGTACTGACTGAGTGACTTACTTTAACGACCTGTACCGACTGAGTGACTTACTTTAACGACCTGTACCGACTGAGTGACTTACTTTGATGACCTGTACCGACTGAGTGACTTACTTTAACGACCTGTACCGACTGAGTGACTTACTTTGACGACCTGTACCGACTGAGTGACTTACTTTGATGACCTGTACCGACTGAGTGACTTACTTTAACGACCTGTACCGACTGAGTGACTTACTTTAACGACCTGTACCGACTGAGTGACTTACTTTAACGACCTGTACCGACTGAGTGACTTACTTTGACGACCTGTACCGACTGAGTGACTTACTTTGATGACCTGTACTGACTGATTGACTTACTTTAATGACCTGTACTGACTGAGTGACTTATTTTAACGACCTGTACCGACTGAGTGACTTACTTTAACGACCTGTACCGACTGAGTGACTTACTTTAACGACCTGTACCGACTGAGTGACTTACTTTAACGACCTGTACTGACTGAGTGACTTTTTTTAACGACCTGTACTGACTGAGTGACTTACTTTGACGACCTGTACCGACTGAGTGACTTATTTTAACGACCTGTACTGACTGAGTGACTTATTTTAACGACCTGTACTGACTGAGTGACTTACTTTAACGACCTGTACCGACTGAGTGACTTACTTTAACGACCTGTACTGACTGAGTGACTTATTTTAACGACCTGTACTGACTGAGTGACTTACTTTGACGACCTGTACCGACTGAGTGACTTACTTTGATGACCTGTACCGACTGAGTGACTTACTTTAACGACCTGTACCGACTGAGTGACTTACTTTGACGACCTGTACCGACTGAGTGACTTACTTTGATGACCTGTACCGACTGAGTGACTTACTTTAACGACCTGTACCGACTGAGTGACTTACTTTAACGACCTGTACCGACTGAGTGACTTACTTTATGACCTGTACCGACTGAGTGACTTACTTTGACGACCTGTACCGACTGAGTGACTTACTTTGATGACCTGTACTGACTGATTGACTTACTTTAATGACCTGTACTGACTGAGTGACTTATTTTAACGACCTGTACCGACTGAGTGACTTACTTTAACGACCTGTACCGACTGAGTGACTTACTTTAACGACCTGTACCGACTGAGTGACTTACTTTAACGACCTGTACTGACTGAGTGACTTTTTTTAACGACCTGTACTGACTGAGTGACTTACTTTGACGACCTGTACCGACTGAGTGACTTATTTTAACGACCTGTACTGACTGAGTGACTTATTTTAACGACCTGTACTGACTGAGTGACTTACTTTAACGACCTGTACCGACTGAGTGACTTACTTTAACGACCTGTACTGACTGAGTGACTTATTTTAACGACCTGTACTGACTGAGTGACTTACTTTGACGACCTGTACCGACTGAGTGACTTACTTTGACGACCTGTACCGACTGAGTGACTTATTTTAACGACCTGTACTGACTGAGTGACTTATTTTAACGACCTGTACTGACTGAGTGACTTACTTTAACGACCTGTACCGACTGAGTGACTTATTTTAACGACCTGTACTGACTGAGTGACTTACTTTAACGACCTGTACCGACTGAGTGACTTACTTTAACGACCTGTACCGACTGAGTGACTTACTTTAACGACCTGTACCGACTGAGTGACTTACTTTGACGACCTGTACCGACTGAGTGACTTATTTTAACGACCTGTACTGACTGAGTGACTTACTTTGACGACCTGTACCGACTGAGTGACTTACTTTAACGACCTGTACTGACTGAGTGACTTATTTTAACGACCTGTACTGACTGAGTGACTTATTTTAACTACCTGTACCGACTGAGTGACTTACTTTGACGACCTGTACCGACTGAGTGACTTATTTTAACGACCTGTACTGACTGAGTGACTTACTTTGACGACCTGTACCGACTGAGTGACTTACTTTAACGACCTGTACTGACTGAGTGACTTATTTTAACGACCTGTACTGACTGAGTGACTTACTTTAACGACCTGTACCGACTGAGTGACTTACTTTAACGACCTGTACCGACTGAGTGACTTACTTTAACGACCTGTACCGACTGAAAGACTTACTTTAACGACCTGTACTGACTGAGTGACTTATTTTAACGACCTGTACTGACTGAGTGACTTACTTTGACGACCTGTACCGACTGAGTGACTTATTTTAACGACCTGTACCGACTGAGTGACTTACTTTGACGACCTGTACTGACTGAGTGACTTATTTTAACGACCTGTACTGACTGAGTGACTTACTTTAACGACCTGTACTGACTGAGTGACTTACTTTGACGACCTGTACTGACTGAGTGACTTATTTTAACGACCTGTGCTGACTGAGTGACTTACTTTAACGACCTGTACCGACTGAGTGACTTACTTTGACGACCTGTACTGACTGAGTGACTTATTTTAACGACCTGTACCGACTGAGTGACTTACTTTAACGACCTGTACTGACTGAGTGACTTACTTTGACGACCTGTACTGACTGAGTGACTTATTTTAACGACCTGTACTGACTGAGTGACTTACTTTAACGACCTGTACTGACTGAGTGACTTATTTTAACGACCTGTACCGACTGAGTGACTTACTTTGACGACCTGTACCGACTGAGTGACTTACTTTAACGACCTGTACCGACTGAGTGACTTACTTTAACGACCTGTACTGACTGAGTGACTTATTTTAACGACCTGTACTGACTGAGTGACTTACTTTGACGACCTGTACCGACTGAGTGACTTATTTTAACGACCTGTACTGACTGAGTGACTTATTTTAACGACCTGTACTGACTGAGTGACTTATTTTAACGACCTGTACCGACTGAGTGACTTACTTTGACGACCTGTACTGACTGAGTGACTTACTTTGATGACCTGTACCGACTGAGTGACTTACTTTGATGACCTGTACCGACTGAGTGACTTATTTTAACGACCTGTACTGACTGAGTGACTTATTTTAACGACCTGTACCGACTGAGTGACTTACTTTGACGACCTGTACTGACTGAGTGACTTACTTTGATGACCTGTACTGACTGAGTGACTTACTTTAACGACCTGTACTGACTGAGTGACTTACTTTGACGACCTGTACTGACTGAGTGACTTACTTTGATGACCTGTACTGACTGAGTGACTTACTTTAACGACCTGTACTGACTGAGTGACTTACTTTGATGACCTGTACCGACTGAGTGACTTACTTTAACGACCTGTACCGACTGAGTGACTTACTTTAACGACCTGTACCGACTGAGTGACTTATTTTAACGACCTGTACTGACTGAGTGACTTACTTTAACGACCTGTACTGACTGAGTGACTTACTTTAACGACCTGTACTGACTGAGTGACTTACTTTGACGACCTGTACTGACTGAGTGACTTATTTTAACGACCTGTACTGACTGAGTGACTTACTTTAACGACCTGTACCGACTGAGTGACTTACTTTGACGACCTGTACTGACTGAGTGACTTATTTTAACGACCTGTACCGACTGAGTGACTTACTTTAACGACCTGTACTGACTGAGTGACTTACTTTGACGACCTGTACTGACTGAGTGACTTATTTTAACGACCTGTACTGACTGAGTGACTTACTTTAACGACCTGTACTGACTGAGTGACTTATTTTAACGACCTGTACCGACTGAGTGACTTACTTTGACGACCTGTACCGACTGAGTGACTTACTTTAACGACCTGTACCGACTGAGTGACTTACTTTAACGACCTGTACCGACTGAGTGACTTACTTTGATGACCTGTACCGACTGAGTGACTTATTTTGACGACCTGTACCGACTGAGTGACTTACTTTAACGACCTGTACCGACTAAGTGACTTACTTTGACGACCTGTACTGACTGAGTGACTTACTTTGATGACCTGTACTGACTGAGTGACTTACTTTGATGACCTGTACTGACTGAGTGACTTACTTTAACGACCTGTACGACTGAGTGACTTACTTTAACGACCTGTACCGACTGAGTGACTTACTTTGACGACCTGTACTGACTGAGTGACTTACTTTGATGACCTGTACTGACTGAGTGACTTACTTTGATGACCTGTACCAACTGAGTGACTTATTTTAACGACCTGTACTGACTGAGTGACTTACTTTAACGACCTGTACCGACTGAGTGACTTACTTTAACGACCTGTACCGACTGAGTGACTTACTTTGACGACCTGTACCGACTGAGTGACTTACTTTGATGACCTGTACCGACTGAGTGACTTACTTTGATGACCTGTACCGACTGAGTGACTTATTTTAACGACCTGTACCGACTGAGTGACTTACTTTAACGACCTGTACCGATTGAGTGACTTACTTTGATGACCTGTACCGACTGAGTGACTTACTTTGATGACCTGTACCGACTGATTGACTTACTTTAACGACCTGTACCGACTGAGTGACTTACTTTAACGACCTGTACCGACTGAGTGACTTACTTTGATGACCTGTACCGACTGAGTGACTTACTTTGATGACCTGTACCGACTGAGTGACTTACTTTAACGACCTGTACCGACTGAGTGACTTACTTTAACGACCTGTACCGACTGAGTGACTTACTTTGACGACCTGTACCGACTGAGTGACTTACTTTGATGACCTGTACCGACTGAGTGACTTATTTTAACGACCTGTACCGACTGAGTGACTTACTTTGATGACCTGTACCGACTGAGTGACTTATTTTAACGACCTGTACTGACTGAGTGACTTACTTTGACGACCTGTACTGACTGAGTGACTTATTTTAACGACCTGTACTGACTGAGTGACTTACTTTGACGACCTGTACTGACTGAGTGACTTACTTTGATGACCTGTACCGACTGAGTGACTTATTTTAACGACCTGTACTGACTGAGTGACTTATTTTAACGACCTGTACTGACTGAGTGACTTATTTTAACGACCTGTACCGACTGAGTGACTTACTTTAACGACCTGTACCGACTGAGTGACTTACTTTAACGACCTGTACCGACTGAGTGACTTACTTTGATGACCTGTACCGACTGAGTGACTTATTTTAACGACCTGTACTGACTGAGTGACTTATTTTAACGACCTGTACCGACTGAGTGACTTACTTTAACGACCTGTACCGACTGAGTGACTTACTTTAACGACCTGTACCGACTGAGTGACTTACTTTGATGACCTGTACCGACTGAGTGACTTATTTTAACGACCTGTACTGACTGAGTGACTTACTTTGACGACCTGTACTGACTGAGTGACTTACTTTAACGACCTGTACCGACTGAGTGACTTACTTTAACGACCTGTACTGACTGAGTGACTTATTTTAACGACCTGTACCGACTGAGTGACTTACTTTAACGACCTGTACTGACTGAGTGACTTACTTTGACGACCTGTACTGACTGAGTGACTTACTTTAACGACCTGTACTGACTGAGTGACTTACTTTAACGACCTGTACTGACTGAGTGACTTACTTTGACGACCTGTACCGACTGAGTGACTTACTTTAACGACCTGTACTGACTGAGTGACTTATTTTAACGACCTGTACTGACTGAGTGACTTATTTTAACGACCTGTACCGACTGAGTGACTTACTTTAACGACCTGTACCGACTGAGTGACTTACTTTAACGACCTGTACCGACTGAGTGACTTACTTTAACGACCTGTACCGACTGAGTGACTTACTTTGACGTCCTGTACCGACTGAGTGACTTACTTTGATGACCTGTACTGACTGAGTGACTTACTTTAACGACCTGTACCGACTGAGTGACTTACTTTAACGACCTGTACCGACTGAGTGACTTACTTTAACGACCTGTACCGACTGAGTGACTTACTTTGACGACCTGTACCGACTGAGTGACTTACTTTGACGACCTGTACCGACTGAGTGACTTACTTTGACGACCTGTACCGACTGAGTGACTTACTTTGACGACCTGTACCGACTGAGTGACTTACTTTGACGACCTGTACCGACTGAGTGACTTACTTTGATGACCTGTACCGACTGAGTGACTTACTTTGATGACCTGTACCGACTGAGTGACTTACTTTGATGACCTGTACCGACTGAGTGACTTACTTTAACGACCTGTACTGAATGAGTGACTTACTTTGACGACCTGTACTGACTGAGTGACTTACTTTGACGACCTGTACGACTGAGTGACTTACTTTAACGACCTGTACCGACTGAGTGACTTACTTTGACGACCTGTACTGACTGAGTGACTTACTTTGATGACCTGTACTGACTGAGTGACTTACTTTGATGACCTGTACCAACTGAGTGACTTATTTTAACGACCTGTACTGACTGAGTGACTTACTTTAACGACCTGTACCGACTGAGTGACTTACTTTAACGACCTGTACCGACTGAGTGACTTACTTTGACGACCTGTACCGACTGAGTGACTTACTTTGATGACCTGTACCGACTGAGTGACTTACTTTGATGACCTGTACCGACTGAGTGACTTATTTTAACGACCTGTACCGACTGAGTGACTTACTTTAACGACCTGTACCGATTGAGTGACTTACTTTGATGACCTGTACCGACTGAGTGACTTACTTTGATGACCTGTACCGACTGATTGACTTACTTTAACGACCTGTACCGACTGAGTGACTTACTTTAACGACCTGTACCGACTGAGTGACTTACTTTGATGACCTGTACCGACTGAGTGACTTACTTTGATGACCTGTACCGACTGAGTGACTTACTTTAACGACCTGTACCGACTGAGTGACTTACTTTAACGACCTGTACCGACTGAGTGACTTACTTTGACGACCTGTACCGACTGAGTGACTTACTTTGATGACCTGTACCGACTGAGTGACTTATTTTAACGACCTGTACCGACTGAGTGACTTACTTTGATGACCTGTACCGACTGAGTGACTTATTTTAACGACCTGTACTGACTGAGTGACTTACTTTGACGACCTGTACTGACTGAGTGACTTATTTTAACGACCTGTACTGACTGAGTGACTTACTTTGACGACCTGTACTGACTGAGTGACTTACTTTGATGACCTGTACCGACTGAGTGACTTATTTTAACGACCTGTACTGACTGAGTGACTTATTTTAACGACCTGTACTGACTGAGTGACTTATTTTAACGACCTGTACCGACTGAGTGACTTACTTTAACGACCTGTACCGACTGAGTGACTTACTTTAACGACCTGTACCGACTGAGTGACTTACTTTGATGACCTGTACCGACTGAGTGACTTATTTTAACGACCTGTACTGACTGAGTGACTTATTTTAACGACCTGTACCGACTGAGTGACTTACTTTAACGACCTGTACCGACTGAGTGACTTACTTTAACGACCTGTACCGACTGAGTGACTTACTTTGATGACCTGTACCGACTGAGTGACTTATTTTAACGACCTGTACTGACTGAGTGACTTACTTTGACGACCTGTACTGACTGAGTGACTTACTTTAACGACCTGTACCGACTGAGTGACTTACTTTAACGACCTGTACTGACTGAGTGACTTATTTTAACGACCTGTACCGACTGAGTGACTTACTTTAACGACCTGTACTGACTGAGTGACTTACTTTGACGACCTGTACTGACTGAGTGACTTACTTTAACGACCTGTACTGACTGAGTGACTTACTTTAACGACCTGTACTGACTGAGTGACTTACTTTGACGACCTGTACCGACTGAGTGACTTACTTTAACGACCTGTACTGACTGAGTGACTTATTTTAACGACCTGTACTGACTGAGTGACTTATTTTAACGACCTGTACCGACTGAGTGACTTACTTTAACGACCTGTACCGACTGAGTGACTTACTTTAACGACCTGTACCGACTGAGTGACTTACTTTAACGACCTGTACCGACTGAGTGACTTACTTTGACGTCCTGTACCGACTGAGTGACTTACTTTGATGACCTGTACTGACTGAGTGACTTACTTTAACGACCTGTACCGACTGAGTGACTTACTTTAACGACCTGTACCGACTGAGTGACTTACTTTAACGACCTGTACCGACTGAGTGACTTACTTTGACGACCTGTACCGACTGAGTGACTTACTTTGACGACCTGTACCGACTGAGTGACTTACTTTGACGACCTGTACCGACTGAGTGACTTACTTTGACGACCTGTACCGACTGAGTGACTTACTTTGACGACCTGTACCGACTGAGTGACTTACTTTGATGACCTGTACCGACTGAGTGACTTACTTTGATGACCTGTACCGACTGAGTGACTTACTTTGATGACCTGTACCGACTGAGTGACTTACTTTAACGACCTGTACTGAATGAGTGACTTACTTTGACGACCTGTACTGACTGAGTGACTTACTTTGACGACCTGTACCGACTGAGTGACTTACTTTAACGACCTGTACCGACTGAGTGACTTACTTTAACGACCTGTACCGACTGAGTGACTTACTTTGATGACCTGTACCGACTGAGTGACTTACTTTAACGACCTGTACCGACTGAGTGACTTACTTTGACGACCTGTACCGACTGAGTGACTTACTTTGACGACCTGTACCGACTGAGTGACTTACTTTAACGACCTGTACCGACTGAGTGACTTACTTTAACGACCTGTACCGACTGAGTGACTTACTTTGACGACCTGTACCGACTGAGTGACTTATTTTGACGACCTGTACCGACTGAGTGACTTACTTTAACGACCTGTACCGACTGAGTGACTTACTTTGACGACCTGTACCGACTGAGTGACTTACTTTGACGACCTGTACCGACTGAGTGACTTACTTTGACGACCTGTACCGACTGAGTGACTTATTTTAACGACCTGTACCGACTGAGTGACTTATTTTGACGACCTGTACCGACTGAGTGACTTACTTTGACGACCTGTACCGACTGAGTGACTTACTTTGACGACCTGTACCGACTGAGTGACTTACTTTGACGACCTGTACCGACTGAGTGACTTACTTTGACGACCTGTACCGACTGAGTGACTTATTTTGACGACCTGTACCGACTGAGTGACTTACTTTGACGACCTGTACCGACTGAGTGACTTACTTTAACGACCTGTACCGACTGAGTGACTTACTTTGACGACCTGTACCGACTGAGTGACTTATTTTAACGACCTGTACCGACTGAGTGACTTACTTTAACGACCTGTACCGACTGAGTGACTTACTTTGACGACCTGTACCGACTGAGTGACTTACTTTGACGACCTGTACCGACTGAGTGACTTACTTTAACGACCTGTACCGACTGAGTGACTTACTTTGACGACCTGTACTGACTGAGTGACTTACTTTGATGACCTGTACCGACTGAGTGACTTACTTTAACGACCTGTACCGACTGAGTGACTTACTTTAACGACCTGTACCGACTGAGTAACTTACTTTGATGACCTGTAACGACTGAGTGACTTACTTTAACGACCTGTACCGACTGAGTGACTTACTTTGATGACCTGTACCGACTGAGTGACTTACTTTAACGACCTGTACCGACTGATTGACTTACTTTGACGACCTGTACCGACTGAGTGACTTACTTTAACGACCTGTACCGACTGAGTGACTTACTTTGACGACCTGTACCGACTGAGTGACTTACTTTGATGACCTGTACTGACTGAGTGACTTACTTTAACGACCTGTACCGACTGAGTGACTTACTTTAACGACCTGTACCGACTGAGTGACTTACTTTGATGACCTGTACCGACTGAGTGACTTACTTTAACGACCTGTACCGACTGAGTGACTTACTTTGACGACCTGTACCGACTGAGTGACTTACTTTGATGACCTGTACCGACTGAGTGACTTACTTTAACGACCTGTACCGACTGAGTGACTTACTTTAACGACCTGTACCGACTGAGTGACTTACTTTAACGACCTGTACCGACTGAGTGACTTACTTTGACGACCTGTACCGACTGAGTGACTTACTTTGATGACCTGTACTGACTGATTGACTTACTTTAATGACCTGTACTGACTGAGTGACTTATTTTAACGACCTGTACCGACTGAGTGACTTACTTTAACGACCTGTACCGACTGAGTGACTTACTTTAACGACCTGTACCGACTGAGTGAATTACTTTAACGACCTGTACTGACTGAGTGACTTTTTTTAACGACCTGTACTGACTGAGTGACTTACTTTGACGACCTGTACCGACTGAGTGACTTATTTTAACGACCTGTACTGACTGAGTGACTTATTTTAACGACCTGTACTGACTGAGTGACTTACTTTAACGACCTGTACCGACTGAGTGACTTACTTTAACGACCTGTACTGACTGAGTGACTTATTTTAACGACCTGTACTGACTGAGTGACTTACTTTGACGACCTGTACCGACTGAGTGACTTACTTTGACGACCTGTACCGACTGAGTGACTTATTTTAACGACCTGTACTGACTGAGTGACTTATTTTAACGACCTGTACTGACTGAGTGACTTACTTTAACGACCTGTACCGACTGAGTGACTTATTTTAACGACCTGTACTGACTGAGTGACTTACTTTAACGACCTGTACCGACTGAGTGACTTACTTTAACGACCTGTACCGACTGAGTGACTTACTTTAACGACCTGTACCGACTGAGTGACTTACTTTGACGACCTGTACCGACTGAGTGACTTATTTTAACGACCTGTACTGACTGAGTGACTTACTTTGACGACCTGTACCGACTGAGTGACTTACTTTAACGACCTGTACTGACTGAGTGACTTATTTTAACGACCTGTACTGACTGAGTGACTTATTTTAACGACCTGTACCGACTGAGTGACTTACTTTGACGACCTGTACCGACTGAGTGACTTATTTTAACGACCTGTACTGACTGAGTGACTTACTTTGACGACCTGTACCGACTGAGTGACTTACTTTAACGACCTGTACTGACTGAGTGACTTATTTTAACGACCTGTACTGACTGAGTGACTTACTTTAACGACCTGTACCGACTGAGTGACTTACTTTAACGACCTGTACCGACTGAGTGACTTACTTTAACGACCTGTACCGACTGAGTGACTTACTTTAACGACCTGTACTGACTGAGTGACTTATTTTAACGACCTGTACTGACTGAGTGACTTACTTTGACGACCTGTACCGACTGAGTGACTTATTTTAACGACCTGTACCGACTGAGTGACTTACTTTGACGACCTGTACTGACTGAGTGACTTATTTTAACGACCTGTACTGACTGAGTGACTTACTTTAACGACCTGTACTGACTGAGTGACTTACTTTGACGACCTGTACTGACTGAGTGACTTATTTTAACGACCTGTACTGACTGAGTGACTTACTTTAACGACCTGTACCGACTGAGTGACTTACTTTGACGACCTGTACTGACTGAGTGACTTATTTTAACGACCTGTACCGACTGAGTGACTTACTTTAACGACCTGTACTGACTGAGTGACTTACTTTGACGACCTGTACTGACTGAGTGACTTATTTTAACGACCTGTACTGACTGAGTGACTTACTTTAACGACCTGTACTGACTGAGTGACTTATTTTAACGACCTGTACCGACTGAGTGACTTACTTTGACGACCTGTACCGACTGAGTGACTTACTTTAACGACCTGTACCGACTGAGTGACTTACTTTAACGACCTGTACTGACTGAGTGACTTATTTTAACGACCTGTACTGACTGAGTGACTTACTTTGACGACCTGTACCGACTGAGTGACTTATATTAACGACCTGTACTGACTGAGTGACTTATTTTAACGACCTGTACTGACTGAGTGACTTATTTTAACGACCTGTACCGACTGAGTGACTTACTTTGACGACCTGTACTGACTGAGTGACTTACTTTGATGACCTGTACCGACTGAGTGACTTACTTTGATGACCTGTACCGACTGAGTGACTTATTTTAACGACCTGTACTGACTGAGTGACTTATTTTAACGACCTGTACCGACTGAGTGACTTACTTTGACGACCTGTACTGACTGAGTGACTTACTTTGATGACCTGTACTGACTGAGTGACTTACTTTAACGACCTGTACTGACTGAGTGACTTACTTTGACGACCTGTACTGACTGAGTGACTTACTTTGATGACCTGTACTGACTGAGTGACTTACTTTAACGACCTGTACTGACTGAGTGACTTACTTTGATGACCTGTACCGACTGAGTGACTTACTTTAACGACCTGTACCGACTGAGTGACTTACTTTAACGACCTGTACCGACTGAGTGACTTATTTTAACGACCTGTACTGACTGAGTGACTTACTTTAACGACCTGTACTGACTGAGTGACTTACTTTGACGACCTGTACTGACTGAGTGACTTACTTTGATGACCTGTACTGACTGAGTGACTTACTTTAACGACCTGTACTGACTGAGTGACTTACTTTGATGACCTGTACTGACTGAGTGACTTACTTTAACGACCTGTACCGACTGAGTGACTTACTTTAACGACCTGTAACGACTGAGTGACTTACTTTGACGACCTGTACTGACTGAGTGACTTACTTTGATGACCTGTACCGACTGAGTGACTTACTTTGATGACCTGTACTGACTGAGTGACTTACTTTGATGACCTGTACTGACTGAGTGACTTACTTTGATGACCTGTACCGACTGAGTGACTTACTTTGATGACCTGTACTGACTGAGTGACTTACTTTGATGACCAGTACTGACTGAGTGACTTACTTTGATGACCTGTACTGACTGAGTGACTTACTTTGATGACCTGTACCGACTGAGTGACTTACTTTGATGACCTGTACCGACTGAGTGACTTACTTTAACGACCTGTACCGACTGAGTGACTTAATTTAACGACCTGTACCGACTGAGTGACTTATTTTAACGACCTGTACCGACTGAGTGACTTACTTTGATGACCTGTACTGACTGAGTGACTTACTTTGACGACCTGTACCGACTGAGTGACTTACTTTAATGACCTGTACCGACTGAGTGACTTACTTTGACGACCTGTACCGACTGAGTGACTTATTTTAACGACCTGTACCGACTGAGTGACTTACTTTAACGACCTGTACCGACTGAGTGACTTATTTTAACGACCTGTACCGACTGAGTGACTTATTTTAACCACCTGTACCGACTGAGTGACTTATTTTAACGACCTGTACCGACTGAGTGACTTACTTTAACGACCTGTACCGACTGAGTGACTTATTTTAACCACCTGTACCGACTGAGTGACTTATTTTAACCACCTGTACCGACTGAGTGACTTATTTTAACGACCTATACCGACTGAGTGACTTACTTTAACGACCTGTACCGACTGAGTGACTTATTTTAACGACCTGTACCGACTGAGTGACTTACTTTAACGACCTGTACTGACTGAGTGACTTACTTTGATGACCTGTACCGACTGAGTGACTTACTTTGACGACCTGTACCGACTGAGTGACTTACTTTGACGACCTGTACCGACTGAGTGACTTACTTTGACGACCTGTACCGACTGAGTGACTTACTTTGACGACCTGTACCGACTGAGTGACTTACTTTAACGACCTGTACCGACTGAGTGACTTACTTTGATGACCTGTACCGACTGAGTGACTTACTTTAACGACCTGTACTGACTGAGTGACTTATTTTAACGACCTGTACTGACTGAGTGACTTATTTTAACGACCTGTACCGACTGAGTGACTTATTTTGATGACCTGTACCGACTGAGTGACTTACTTTAACGACCTGTACTGACTGAGTGACTTACTTTAACGACCTGTACTGACTGAGTGACTTATTTTAACGACCTGTACTGACTGAGTGACTTATTTTAACGACCTGTACCGACTGAGTGACTTACTTTGACGACCTGTACCGACTGAGTGACTTACTTTAACGACCTGTACCGACTGAGTGACTTATTTTAACGACCTGTACCGACTGAGTGACTTACTTTAACGACCTGTACTGACTGAGTGACTTATTTTGATGACCTGTACCGACTGAGTGACTTACTTTAACGACCTGTACCGACTGAGTGACTTATTTTGATGACCTGTACTGACTGAGTGACTTACTTTAACGACCTGTACCGACTGAGTGACTTACTTTGATGACCTGTACCGACTGAGTGACTTACTTTGATGACCTGTACTGACTGAGTGACTTACTTTAACGACCTGTACCGACTGATTGACTTACTTTAACGACCTGTACCGACTGAGTGACTTACTTTGATGACCTGTACCGACTGAGTGACTTACTTTGATGACCTGTACTGACTGAGTGACTTACTTTAACGACCTGTACCGACTGAGTGACTTACTTTAACGACCTGTACCGACTGAGTGACTTACTTTAACGACCTGTACCGACTGAGTGACTTACTTTAACGACCTGTACCGACTGAGTGACTTACTTTAACGACCTGTACCGACTGAGTGACTTACTTTAACGACCTGTACCGACTGAGTGACTTACTTTAATGACCTGTACTGACTGAGTGACTTACTTTGATGACCTGTACCGACTGAGTGACTTACTTTGATGACCTGTACTGACTGAGTGACTTACTTTAACGACCTGTACCGACTGAGTGACTTACTTTAACGACCTGTACCGACTGAGTGACTTACTTTAACGACCTGTACCGACTGAGTGACTTACTTTGACGACCTGTACCGACTGAGTGACTTACTTTGACGACCTGTACCGACTGAGTGACTTACTTTGACGACCTGTACTGACTGAGTGACTTATTTTAACGACCTGTACCGACTGAGTGACTTACTTTGACGACCTGTACCGACTGAGTGACTTATTTTGACGACCTGTACCGACTGAGTGACTTACTTTGACGACCTGTACCGACTGAGTGACTTATTTTGACGACCTGTACCGACTGAGTGACTTACTTTGACGACCTGTACCGACTGAGTGACTTACTTTGATGACCTGTACCGACTGAGTGACTTACTTTGACGACCTGTACCGACTGAGTGACTTACTTTGACGACCTGTACCGACTGAGTGACTTACTTTGACGACCTGTACTGACTGAGTGACTTATTTTAACGACCTGTACCAACTGAGTGACTTACTTTGACGACCTGTACCGACTGAGTGACTTATTTTAACGACCTGTACCGACTGAGTGACTTACTTTGACGACCTGTACCGACTGAGTGACTTACTTTGATGACCTGTACCGACTGAGTGACTTACTTTGATGACCTGTACCGACTGAGTGACTTATTTTAACGACCTGTACCGACTGAGTGACTTACTTTGACGACCTGTACCGACTGAGTGACTTACTTTGACGACCTGTATTAACTGAGTGACTTACTTTGACGACCTGTACCGACTGAGTGACTTACTTTGACGACCTGTACCGACTGAGTGACTTACTTTGATGACCTGTACCAACTGAGTGACTTACTTTGATGACCTGTACCGACTGAGTGACTTACTTTAAGGGAACATCATGTCCATCCAAGGCAAGATGTGACGCTTGTTTATAAGGGATCACAACGGCCATGTAATGTTTCATTGTCGTGATCAAACTTGGAGACCTGAAAGTTTTAGATACAAGTTGTGATGCAAGGAAACATATTTAACATTTTTTGTAATGCTTGCCTGTGTTTTTTTTTAATGTATAAGTTGTTGTTTTTTACTACTAGATTGGGTTTTATTTGCATCAAGATAACAGAAGATAACACCACTTTAAAATTAAAGCTTCCATAAAACATCTACTAAGAAAAAGGCGAATGGTAGCGTGTGGTTAGACTTTACAATTGTACTCCTCAGCAGATCTGCTCATTTCGTATAAATGTATCCCAACTCTAGCTAAGATCATAACATCCTTCAACTCTAAACAGAGAAAAGTCTCTGTAACGTGTCAAATCCCAGATCATCTTCTCGAGATTCAGAAGTGATTTCGTAACTACTTTCTAGTCATGGAAGCAATGCTGGACGCTTGAGCTTATTAAACTAAAGGTTTTTAGGAAAGTTTTCTGTGAAACAAGCAAACAATAATATCTTGAATTTGAAATGTTTATTAAATGACCCAATAGCTATACTCTTTCCTCTGAGACATTTTTATTAGTACAAAGCTTCTATTAACTCATTGAGTACAAAGCTTCTATCAACTCATTGAGTACAAAGCTTCTATCAACTCATTGAGTACAAAGCTTCTATCAACTCATTGAGTACAAAGCTTCTATCAACTCATTGAGTACAAAGCTTCTATCAACTCATTGAGTACAAAGCTTCTATCAACTCATTGAGTACAAAGCTTCTATCAACTCATTGAGTACAAAGCTTCTATCAACTCATTGAGTACAAAGCTTCTATCAACTCATTGAGTACAAAGCTTCTATCAACTCATTGAGTACAAAGCTTCTATCAACTCATTGAGTACAAAGCTTCTATCAACTCATTGAGTACAAGGCTTCTATCAACTCATTGAGTACAAAGCTTCTATCAACTCATTGAGTACAAGGCTTCTATCAACTCATTGAGTACAAAGCTTCTATCAACTCTTTCTGTCTGGGTGGAGTCTTGCTCTCTTTATTTTTCTCACTTCTCATTCTCAGATCAAGTTAAAATATTGCACAAGTATTCATGGTCAATAACAACACACGAATCAATATAAAATTAAACAATTGGTCAATCAATCAGTCGTAATTAATTAATTTTGTATTTATAGAAATCTACCTAACTAAGGGGAGATAAGCCTTGTGTCAGGGGCGGACTGGGTGTCAAAATTGCCCCGGGTATTTCTATACCATCCGACACACAAATTGTATACCAATTATAGAAATCCTCAAAATCATTATGTAATGTTTAATAATGTTTTGAAATAATTAGCTATACGAATAATTTATCTACATGATTTGGAGACTATCTAATAAGCGTAATTACTAACTGAATAAAGTATAACACTTGGAATGGGGAATCTTTTCATATAGCCATATACATTAACATAGACATGTACATGAAGATTTTCCACCAACGAACATATTGTTTATGATTCACTTTCACTCCTTGCCCTTTTCTCAGGCCAGTGGCGTAGCTACCAATGTACGGGTGGTGCGGGTCGCACAGGGCACCAAGTGGAGAGGGGCACCAAAATTCCCCCAGTGTGTATTAATTTCCAATTTCCCTAAGCGTTTCAGTAAAAACGACTAATTGTTTGGACACGAACAAACATACACTACTGTATTTTAAACATGAACTAACGATTTATAAACTAGTCATGTAGCTATTTTGTTTCATCTCCTTGACTATTTCTTCCATACAATGTAAGCTACAGAACAGTTTGAATCTAATTTACTAGATTTATTTCGGACACATGGTACACCTATCGATGCTCTGTAATATAAAGAAGAAGAAGAGGACAGTTCGACCTTTTCGTTATGCCACTGGTTTAATCTAGATATAGAGTTTACAAATATATTACTAAACTCTAGTTTTAAAGAATTGTCTTAGTTTATTCATTTCTTTATGATTCTTTATAGTTTAATTTTTTAGATAATTCTATTGTAATGTTAATATTTTTAAATAAGCTAACCTTTGTTTTCTACGAGGTTTTTTTAACTAACTAATTAATTGTAATACTGTAACGTAAACAAAATGATGAACAGTTCTCAATGCTGACTAGTCTGGCTGGTGCCTCAAAACTATTTTAAGCTCAGACGGAGAAATCGGGATCTCTGAAACGGCTGACGGCATAGATCAAAGAGTCTAGAGGGTGAAAATCTGTTACATATTGCGCATGCGCCACTTATCTTTTATTGAAAATAATGAAAAGTAACCATACAGAATTCAGAAAGTTTAAAACCAACATTCAACTGATGAATAGAATGACACTTGAGGAGCAACAAAGTTCTATTAAAATTTCATTATTAACTTTGAATAAATATAATTGTATGGAGCTGAAACCGAGAAGGTAACTTTAACACTTTTAATTATAAGAAAAAGATATAAGTGTATATCGTATTATTATGATAAAATCGTTTGTCTTTTTTTTCCTTTTTATTCAATTATTAGATACTTATTTACTTTATTCAATTATTAGATACTTATTTACTTTATTCAATTATTAGATACTTATATACTGTATTCAATTATTAGATACTTATTTACTTTATTCAATTATTAGATACTTATTTACTTTATTCAATTATTAGATACTTATTTACTTTATTCAATTATTAGATACTTATTTACTTTATTCAATTATTAGATACTTATTTACTTTATTCAATTATTAGATACTTATTTACTTTATTCAATTATTAGATACTTATTTACTTTATTCAATTATTAGATATTTATTTACTTTATTCAATTATTAGATACTTATTTACTTTATTCAATTATTAGATACTTATTTACTTTATTCAATTATTAGATACTTATTTACTTTATTCAATTATTAGATACTTATTTACTTTATTCAATTATTAGATACTTATTTACTTTATTCAATTATTAGATACTTATTTACTTTATTCAATTATTAGATACTTATTTACTTTATTCAATTATTAGATACTTATTTACTTTATTCAATTATTAGATACTTATTTACTTTATTCAATTATTAGATACTTATTTACTTTATTCAATTATTAGATACTTATTTACTTTATTCAATTATTAGATACTTATTTACTTTATTCAATTATTAGATACTTATTTACTTTATTCAATTATTAGATACTTATTTACTTTATTCAATTATTAGATACTTATTTACTTTATTCAATTATTAGATACTTATTTACTTTATTCAATTATTAGATACTTATTTACTTTATTCAATTATTAGATACTTATTTACTTTATTCAATTATTAGATACTTATTTACTTTATTCAATTATTAGATACTTATTTACTTTATTCAATTATTAGATACTTATTTACTTTATTCAATTATTAGATACTTATTTACTTTATTCAATTATTAGATACTTATTTACTTTATTCAATTATTAGATACTTATTTACTTTATTCAATTATTAGATACTTATTTACTTTATTCAATTATTAGATACTTATTTACTTTATTCAATTATTAGATACTTATTTACTTTATTCAATTATTAGATACTTATTTACTTTATTCAATTATTAGATACTTATTTACTTTATTCAATTATTAGATACTTATTTACTTTATTCAATTATTAGATACTTATTTACTTTATTCAATTATTAGATACTTATTTACTTTATTCAATTATTAGATACTTATTTACTTTATTCAATTATTAGATACTTATTTACTTTATTCAATTATTAGATACTTATTTACTTTATTCAATTATTAGATACTTATTTACTTTATTCAATTATTAGATACTTATTTACTTTATTCAATTATTAGATACTTATTTACTTTATTCAATTATTAGATACTTATTTACTTTATTCAATTATTAGATACTTATTTACTTTATTCAATTATTAGATACTTATTTACTTTATTCAATTATTAGATACTTATTTACTTTATTCAATTATTAGATACTTATTTACTTTATTCAATTATTAGATACTTATTTACTTTATTCAATTATTAGATACTTATTTACTTTATTCAATTATTAGATACTTATTTACTTTATTCAATTATTAGATACTTATTTACTTTATTCAATTATTAGATACTTATTTACTTTATTCAATTATTAGATACTTATTTACTTTATTCAATTATTAGATACTTATTTACTTTATTCAATTATTAGATACTTATTTACTTTATTCAATTATTAGATACTTATTTACTTTATTCAATTATTAGATACTTATTTACTTTATTCAATTATTAGATACTTATTTACTTTATTCAATTATTAGATACTTATTTACTTTATTCAATTATTAGATACTTATTTACTTTATTCAATTATTAGATACTTATTTACTTTATTCAATTATTAGATACTTATTTACTTTATTCAATTATTAGATACTTATTTACTTTATTCAATTATTAGATACTTATTTACTTTATTCAATTATTAGATACTTATTTACTTTATTCAATTATTAGATACTTATTTACTTTATTCAATTATTAGATACTTATTTACTTTATTCAATTATTAGATACTTATTTACTTTATTCAATTATTAGATACTTATTTACTTTATTCAATTATTAGATACTTATTTACTTTATTCAATTATTAGATACTTATTTACTTTATTCAATTATTAGATACTTATTTACTTTATTCAATTATTAGATACTTATTTACTTTATTCAATTATTAGATACTTATTTACTTTATTCAATTATTAGATACTTATTTACTTTATTCAATTATTAGATACTTATTTACTTTATTCAATTATTAGATACTTATTTACTTTATTCAATTATTAGATACTTATTTACTTTATTCAATTATTAGATACTTATTTACTTTATTCAATTATTAGATACTTATTTACTTTATTCAATTATTAGATACTTATTTACTTTATTCAATTATTAGATACTTATTTACTTTATTCAATTATTAGATACTTATTTACTTTATTCAATTATTAGATACTTATTTACTTTATTCAATTATTAGATACTTATTTACTTTATTCAATTATTAGATACTTATTTACTTTATTTAGTTCCAGAATACAACAAGCCGAAAATTACTGTAAAACTTTTTTAGTTTAAATTCTGTTCTATTTTTAGTTTAAATTCTGTTCTATTTTTAGTTTAAATTCTGTTCTATTTTTAGTTTAAATTCTGTTCTATTTTTAGTTTAAATTCTGTTCTATTTTTAGTTTAAATTCTGTTCTATTTTTAGTTTAAATTCTGTTCTATTTTTAGTTTAAATTCTGTTCTATTTTTTAAAAATTCTTTTTCTCTCTTTGAACAAGTGCTCTGTAAAAAAAAAATAAACTCAAATATATTTTTTTATAGATGAAAAGACAATTACCAAGCGGAGCTGAAAAGAGGACGAAGAAACCGGCAAGAAAAGAAGAACAAAAAAAACAGGAAGGTGCGTTTCTGAAATTTCTTAAGTCTAAAGAAGCATCGAGACAATTTCAAGTCACATCATTGCCAGAGACCACCGACTATAGGCGAGGTGTTATTGGGTATGAATTAACTGAACAATTAAAAGCAACAAAGCAAGATGAGACAGTTATCATTGAATCCAGAAAAAAAAATGATGAGGCCGACATCCTGAGTGATGAAAAAGAAGAAAATACTTCAATACCGCAAGTTCTAGAGACTAAAGGACAGCACACAAGCATGTCTTTAGTACACTCCTTAAAAATTCATACTGAAGAAGCTGAACCATCAGACAGTGTAAACAATACAGAAAGCAGGATAACAAACTCTAGATTGAACGACATTGGAGATTGGCCTGATGTCATCACAGATAATATCCGCATACACCTTGTCACTCAAGGATCTGAAACAGTTCAGCGTATGGACAGTCAATTCAGAAAGGCGTATAGACATCAAGAATCAGCAAAAGGAAAGGCTAGAAAGCTTTCAATTGCTTGGTTTTTCCGGCAAATGTCAAACGGTGAGAAAGTTCTTAGAAAGTGGATGTGTTATTCGCCAAAAAAAGAATCCTTATTTTGCTTACCCTGCATACTCTTCTGAACAAGATCAAGTACCAAATCTTCATTTAAATTCAAAGATGGATTCAATGATTGGTGGAGGTTATCCCCGAAAATAGAAAAACATGAGACCAGCAGAGCTCAAATTCAGTCATCACTTGCTTGGAGGGCACTTGAAGTTCGCCTGAGAGTAGGGAACAGTATTGACACTAAGGCCCAAGATTTGATTATACAAGAGACGAAAACCTGGAGAGACTACCTGAAGAGAATCTTGGACATCATTCGTTTTCTCTCAAAGCAAAATCTGGCACTCCATGGGCATCGCGAGCTAGCTGAAAAAGTGTTGGAAGGGCAAAATCAAGGCAGTTTCTTGGAGTTAGTAAAATTACTATCAAAGTAAGATCCAGTCTTGAGGGAGCATTTGCTTCGAACTAAGCTTTGTTCCAGACCGAATACATACATGTCTCCACTAATACAAAATGAATTTATTACAATATTGGGGGATCACGTTAAAAAACAAATCATACAGCAAGTAAAACAAGCCAAATATTTCTCTATTATTTTTGACAGTACACCTGACATCTCAAAGCTGGATCAAACTTCCCAAATTTTACGGTACGTTGTCATGGATAATGACGGGGTGCAGGTTCGTGAATCTTTTATTGACTTCATCGACAGAAAGGACTAGCATGCTGCTGGAATCGCTAAGATGATTCTAGAGAAACTGTGTTCGGATGGCTTAGACATAATGGACTGCAGGGGTCAAGGCTATGATAATGCTGCGGTCATGAAAGGTTAAAACTACGGTGTCCAAAAACGTATTCTAGAAGTCAATCCCAAAGCCCTATTCATTGCCTGCTCAAACCATTCTCTTAATTTAGCAGGAATTCGAGCTGCTGAAGCTGAAGTCAATTCGGTAACATTTTTTGGTACACTGCACAGTTTACACGCCTTTTTCTCAACTTCAATACACCGCTGGGATATCCTCATCAAAATAATCGGAACTAGCCTTAAACGTTTAGTTGAGACCCGCTGGAGCGCCAGAGGAGAAGCCGTCAAGATGGTTAGGGATACATTTTCTAAAATTATATAAAACTCTGGAGACATTAACTAGCAGAGATGAACATTCATCAACTAGATCTGAAGCAGGTGGATTATTAGTTGCTATTCAGTTTTTTTTATTTTCTCACCTATCTTGGATTTTGGGCTCCTGTATTAACTGAAATTAATGATGCGCAAGTCTACCTTCAAAAACAAGGATTGTCTATTCGAGACTGCTCACTCAAACTAAAAACATTGGAGACATTTTTAAGTAGTAATCGAGAGGACATCGCTGAAGCCAGCATTACCTTTGCCGAAAGCGTGTGTTCAGATCTGAGAATCAGTACAGAACCTCAAAAACGTATGGGCCATAAGAAAAAGATGCCTGGTGAGAAAAGTGACGACTCTGTACTTACACACAAAGAAGAGCTACGAAGGAAAATTTATTCTACCTTGGACAGGATTTTTCAAGAAATAATCACCCGATTCGAGCAACTTCATAATGTAGCAGATAGATATGAATTTTTGTCGCCTTCCCAGCTATTAAATCCTCAGGTCGAAATCAATCTCGATAGTACTCCTAGCGACATTGATAAAAACGAATTTCTGCTGAAGCGAAAGAGGCTTCAACGGTTTGTCACAGTTTCATCAGAAGCCTCCGAACATCCAAAACAAGGACCTGTTGAGCTCTTGAAATGTATAAAAAAAAAATATCAGCTAGATGATTCAGTCCCAAATATCGTCATCATGATTCGCATATTTTTTACTATTACGGTAAGCGTCGCTACATGCGAGAGAAGTTTTTCCAAACTTAAATTGAACAAGAATTACTTGCGATCAACGATAAAAAATTTACGACTCACTAATTTGGTCATTTTGTCCATTGAACAAGAGCTGGTGGAAAAAATTGATTTCGATAAAACTATTGAAACTTTAGCCAGTAAGAAAGCGCGTAAAATTCATTTGTAGTATGTTTATGTAAAAGTGATTTTTTGAATTAACAATGCAATGTTATTATTTAGTTAGCTATTTTTTTTTGGGGGGGGGGGCATCAAGATAAGGTACTGCACCAGGTATCATGGGCGTAGCCAGGGGGGGGTTCTTGGGGTTCAAACCCCCCCCGAAATGAAATCCCCCCCCCCTGCGGGGGGGGGGGAGGACGGAATTAAGTGACTGATATTTGCTTTCATTTTGTTTATTTTAGGTGAGATTTTAATACTAAATCATCACTTACCACAGCACAGCCGAGGCAGTTTTGAGTTAAAAACCCTCTACCAGGGGGTTTTGAGTTTAAATCCCCCTACCAGGGGGTTTTGAGATTTTAAAAACCACTATCAGGGGGTTTTCAGATACAAATCCCTTTACCAGGGGGCTTTGAGTTTAAAACCCCCTACAGGGGTTTTGAATTTTAAACCCCCTACCAGAGGTTTTTGCAGTTAAATCCCCCTCTTCTATAAAACAAAACAAAAAAAAATGCAAACAACAATCCCCAAATTCAAACAGCACAGTTGAGGAAGATTTTGATTTTAAAACCCCATCCAAAATTTACGATAACCCCATCTTCAATATAAAAAAAGCAAATTACACACTCAAAATTCTATGAGCGTAGCCAAAGGGGTTTTGAGTTTAACCCCCCTCCCCCTTCCAGTTGGGGTTTGAAGCTAAAAAGTACCTCTTCAATATAAAAAAAAGCAAATTACACACTATAAAATCTATGAGAGTAGCCAAAGGGGTTTTGAGTTTAAATCCCCCTCCTCCAGATGGCTTTTTCTTTAAAGTTTAAAACCCCTCCTGATGGTTTTGAGTTTAAAATTCCCCTACAGAGCGTTTAGAGTTGAAAACCTCTCTCTTCAATATTATTTTAAAGCAAACTACAGTCACTAAATTCTATGATCGTAGCTAAATGGGGTTTTGAATTAAAAACAAAACAAAAAAAAAACAACAGATTTTTTAGTTTAAAACTCCTCAACAGATGATTTGACGAAAAAACTTTCCTTTTCGATTTAAAATCTAAAGCGAAATAATAATAATAATAATCTTTATTATCCGTCAGGAAATTTGTCTTACAATTTGTGCATTACACCAAACAAAAAACATTATAACTATAAGAAACCAAAGTGTACATTCACACCAGACTCACTCATAATTTACATGTGACAAAGTTTATACCAGATTGTTCTTATTTAATGATTTGATTGCCAGGGGAACAAAATACCGGCATGTAATTCCAAGAGCGTGGTCAAGAAAGGTTACAAATTTCTACCAGTGGCTTGGGCTCCATTAATTAAGTGTGAATAGTCTTCTGCCGATATTGAAAATCCTTAAATGTGTCGCAACAAAGATGGCTAAGACAGATTTTAGGAGTAGTCATAGAGATCGGGTCTAAATCAAAGAAATCATATGCCGAACTGAGAGTCGAATCCTTAGTAAGGTTGTGACAGAGCGTCGCATGAGGTTTTGCGGGACATGTTTTCCGACAAAATGAATTACGCAAAATAAGAGTTGCGGAAACAGCTTGCCGGAAAATGCGCCGAACGGCGCGAGAGGGTCTAAGTCAGTAAGAATAGCACATTAGATTTTTGAAATAAAACTTTTTAATACCAACATAATGCACTGTAGATACCTCAGAATATGCATTTTGTTGGCTTTTAATACCAGAAATAGTGCTCGGCGGCGGGGCTTCGCCCCGCGCTGGGGGAGCGCTGCGAACTCCCCCAGACCCCCTTGCTAGCAAGGGCGGGGAGTCTAAAATAAACAATAAACGTCTTCCGAAAGGGTCAGAATGTAATAAAGATTAATTATGTACACACACACACACACACACATTTTTTTTTCGCCGGGGGGGGATGTCGGGGGGGGGGAAATCAAAACCCTCCCCGAAAAAAAATCCTGGCTACGCCCATGCCAGGTATCATATACTCTAGCTACGACACTGTCTCAGGCCTATGGATTTCAACTTAAAAATACAACTCTTCATCCTCCATCATAAGTTGTCCATCACTCAAAGTCATTGGGGAGTGCTGGCTGAGTGGTTAGGCGCTTCTGAGCCGAGGGGTCCTGGGTTCGAATCTCGGTGAAGACTGTGATTTTGAATTTCTGGATTTTTAGGGCGCTCCTGAGTCCACCCATCCCTAACGGGTACCTGACTTTAGTTGGTGAAAGTCAAGGCGATTGGTCGTTGAGCTGGCCACATGACACCCTGCTCGTTAAACATTGGCCAAAGAAACAGATGACCTTAACATCATGTGCCCTATAGATCTCAAGGTCTAAAGGGGAACTTAATTTACTCACAAGGTCATACACTGATTGCTTTCTAAATAACTTGGAAACCTAGTTTGACTGTCTGCATCTTAGAGCTGGCTACACACACAACAGAACATTAAGTCCACTTGTTGGAAGGTAATTTAATATCCTTACGTTCAGTAAAACAAACGCTGTCATGAGTGTTTCCTATTTGAGTAAAGCCTCTTTGTATTTCCACTTCCGTCTAAATCTTTGTCGTCTTATGGCGTTGAGCCTGTTCATTCATAAATGATGTCATTAAAAGGTTGGTGAATCTCTAGTGCTTGCGAGAAAACATTAACAATTTTACTGCATTTTTTGTACAGGATTCCACCAGTAGTTGCCTTTTATCTGACTTATTTTCTGCTCCTTCTTTTTCGATTGTTTTGCACTTTGATTCCATTCAACGTATTGCTGCACTGTTCAAGAGAATAATTTGAATGTATGAAGGACTAAGTAGCGGGGCCAACTCGAGATCTTGCGACAACTCCAAACTGAACCAATAAGAAGTCGTATGTGACTGGACACGTCATCTCTAGGACTTGGAACGTTGTTGTTGGCCTCTTTATAGATTCACACAAACTTCGATCTCTATAAGAAATAAAGGTCTTACATTTCTTGTTTATCCTTTAGTCAAGTTTAGTGTGTATAAGAAATTGACGTCTATTGTATTCGGATGTAGAGTATTTACAACAATGCTTTAGATATGTATTAGACTTCAAAGTGTACAAGATTTTGTTTTGTTGTTTTCACGATGCTCAAAGTGTTACTTTTAAAGAGGGCATTATAAACGTTAAAACAATTTGCTGGCGTTCATGCGGCCCTTTTGGTGTCGGGTGGCCCTACCGACCTAATTGGGTACCCACCCACCTGGCTTTCCATCGTGGAGGCTGGAGACCCAAAGTTTGAATTCAGACTCAAGCAACTTTAAACAAAAAAGGTTTTGAAAAAGCAGCACGGAAACACTCTGCCAGATCATCCCCTCCCCCTCCTCCTCCAACTAGCAGAAAATGTATGGCACTGAGTTGAGTGAAAATTAATGCTTAATAATTAATTATTAATTAATTATCAACAAAGAAAACTATTTAAATAACATTACAAAGGGAGTTAACTCATTGTTGTTTACATGTCGTCATCAAACGCTGAAATATTTTGTTTAAAAATTAAAGTGGAACATACACAAGTTTCTTTTTGAACTTTATAAAACAAAATGTCGACCAGCAGTGTATGATAACCTCATTGTATTTAGCAATTTCTCATCACCAAAGTGTGCAATGACCACAGCACTCACTCTTGCTTTACATTTTAGTTGTATTGTCATCTATGAATTCTACAAATGACATTCAAATATGTATTTACAAGGAATTTTTTTCAATAATGCTAAATTTTACCACAATAATTTATGAACGGGGAACAACTCTAGTGTGACCATATATAAAGATAAACATGAGTTATCAAACTTACTGCCAGGAGAAAGAGTAGTAGAACAGCTGGCAAGGGATGAGCATGGTCACGCTCGTGTCCCCGAGTTCTGCAGACTCATCATTGCCGGACGAGGTACACGCTGACCGCTGGACGTAGAAAACTGACACAGCCTTGTTGCTGCTCAATAAGAAGGGATCTCTAGTGTCATTAATCTGAAATGTGAAATTGATCTTACGAGAGAATAGTATCAAACGACAACATTATAAAAAGCTAGAATATCGTTTCTCTAATTGTACATTCAGATGGTTGGTGCAACATTGGGATTATACACCTCCAAACAATGTACGCGTTATGGCACGTGTCAAAGTCCCAAGAGAAGTGTAAACAGGAAGTTTATTTATACATTGGGAAATTGTAAAATCAAATTTCAAATCTGATTCGTTTGTGGCAAAATGTTATTTTCCTTATTTAATTAGTAAAAGTGAACTTTCAATGTTGCTTACTTGAAATCGTTTCGTTTTGCCAATTTATTTCGAAATCTTTTTCAATTTTCTTTTGAATGTTTCTTTATATCACGCCTACATATCACTTTCTCTTCTTTTTATGTATTTTATTTTCTTATATTCAAACGCTAAACAAAGAGGAGATTAATGTTTCACTCTCATGTAACTTTCCTCTAGGGCAGGGTTAGGCAACCTTTAGAGTAGGAAGAGTCAAAAATTACAATTTACAAAATTTCAAAGTTTTTAAAGAGCCACACAGTTTTTTCTTGCCAACTTATAAATAGTACTCACCCAATCAATTTTTTAATGAAAAAATAAACGAGTCTATTTATTCACATTTTTTATTTCGGTAACAACTAAAACAGTTCAATATTGACTTAAAAGCACCAACTGGTACTTCAATAACAAACAAACAAATTCAGTGGGAGCGATGGCTTTGGTTTAACAAAGTTGATAAATTAGGCTCATAACTTTTTTGTTTCTAACACGACTCTAAATTTTCAATTTGCTAGTTGGCTTCTTACTTGACTTTTAATTATATTCATACAAGAGAACACTTGCTCGCACGAATAGGTCGATCTTAAGATAGTCAGCACTCCTAATGTCAACTTCTTCACTTCATGGAAGATTATTCCATGCGTCGAATCAACTCGCGACATTTCTTTTTTAAGCTCTCCATTATTGCTGCGTTACGTACATACATTTCAACTCTTCCAACTTGATTTTCAACACTGTAAATTTTCCACTCCACAAATCTTTAATTTTTAAATCAATCAATTGTGTCTAGAGATCTAGTATCAATTCAAAATTGATCAATGTGGATTTCTTTACTATTTGTGTTGATTTACTAGGAATGCTAGGAGGCGCGGTGGCTAAGAGGTAAAGCGCTTGGTTCCGAAATGGGGTCCGGGTTCGAATACTGGTGAAGCCTGGATTTTTAATTTTGGGTTCTTCGGGCGTCCACATATCTCTAATAGTTGGGTAAAAGTTAAGGCGGTTGGTCGTTGTGCTGGCCACATGACACCCTCGTTAACCATATGTCACAGACACAGATGACTTGTCATCAGCCCTATAGACTACAACCACAAGGTCTGAAATGGGAACTTTAATGCTCGAATAGTTTTGTTGCTTGTAAACTGCTCAAATCTGTCAAAAAATTAATCTTTGATTTTTGTTTCTAACTGTGCTGAAGTTATTCGTGTCAGAAGTTGCACTGATTTTATTGCGATACTGCTTTAGACATTCAAAATGAAGTAACTTACAGCTCTGAATATCTTCTACAAACAGAATTAATTTTTCTTCAAAACAAACCAATTCTTCTACCAAAAACAATGGGTGGGTTTCTCTTTCCTTGAAGTTTTAGATTCAGCTCATTTAATTTCTCTGTTATATCAACCATAAAGTAAAATTTTTGCAACTATTTGTCGTTCTCTTTTTCAGGGTGATTAATGCCTTTTTCATTTAGGAATGTATTAATTTCATTCAAGCACAAAGCTAAACTTTTCAACCTTTGGAAAGTCATTGCACTTTATTGTAAAGAAAGATGTTGGGATACAGAGTCTCCAATTTATTTAAGAATTCTTTAAACTGACGCTGGTAGAGTGCATTCGTCAAGATGCTGTTAACAATTTTGATAATGAAATTTATGGTCTGAATCGTTTTGGGAAACGTATGAATTTCGTGTTTTGTTTTTTTTGTTGTTGTTTTTTTTGCTAAGAAATCGTTTTTGTCTCTTTATTTTTTTCCTGTTATATTTCTGGCTCGGTAGAGTTGCTATTGAAACGATTTTATTTAAATTGATCTTATTGTCTTCAAGGTTTTTTTACACGGCATTCGCTCTATCGTCCCCTCTTGTTTGTCCTGAGAGCGGTAGCGATCCCATTTGTTCTTCTTTTGGACAAAGGGTGACTTTATGTCGCAATACTCATCTATAGCAAGTGATAAGACAGATGAAAGTTAAATATCTTCCACCTGCAAATATGTTACATATGAAGACGTTTTAGATGTTCTATCTTGTACTGTTTCAGCTGATAGTGGCAAATGTTTAATATTATTTTTTTAAAGATTTCTGATTTGTTTTTGAAATCACGAAACAGTTCTTCAGATGCACGTATGAAGCAGTCTTAGACATACTCACCATCTGTATGGTTTGCCTTTTGTGCAATTTCTAGTTTGCCAGATTAGCATTACTTGTAGATTGCTTCTAACTTTGAGAAGATAATCGACGGACTGACAAAAGTGACTATTTTAAAAAATGTGGTGTAAAGTTCATCGGGGTTTTTTTTTATAACAGTTAACGAGAAAGTCGTGTAGCCAGCACAAGGACTAACTTACTTTCCTAACTTATGTCAGGCACCCATTACAGATGGCGGGGGGGACTTCAAGAGCGTCTTAAAAATCCCTCTGCTCACAATTCCAGTTTGAACCAGTGTTCAAACTCGAGACCTATCGGTTCAGAAGCCGAGAGCTCTGCCCCTCAACCCCAAGGCCCGTGTTATGAACTCACTTGCAGAGTCTGGCCTCGCTGTTCCAAACTAAGTTCAACATTGTCGCTGCTTTTCACTTGGGCCACAAAGACTTTGGTGTCGTCCTCTCCTGCCGTCACCACAACGTAACCTTTGGATTGTCTAGTCGGTAGAGTCAGAGTGATGAACTCTCTACCCCAGTACTCCAACGATAGCAGCATCTCTAGACAGACAGGCGTACACGTTTTGTTTGATACTTGGTGCAAAGTAAAGAGAGATTTGAGTGTCGTGTACAAATAAATGTCAATGTTGTTTTAATTGTATGAACAATAAATACAATGTTTACGTTTCGAGAAATAACAGTAATCTTCAAATAGTACTAAAAATAGACAAGGAGTTAAAAATTAAATAAGAGATCGTTTAAATGGAAGGTTTTGGTTCTTTCTGGTCTCCTGGGAAAGCTAATTTTAGAAAGGATATAAATACAAGGAAAGACAATAAGGGAATCAATAAATAATGTACAAGGTTTATGTTAACACTCTTCTTTGTGAATCTATTATCTAAATATAATTAAAAGCTATGTTAATAGTGTGTGTTTAATAGTGTGTGTTTAATAGAGTGTGTTTAATATTGTAGTAATTTCTACTGGATAAACTAAAGTGTCTTATTTTGTTACTATTTTTAATCAAAACTATCCTTAGGCACCAAACTTCGACACAAACACACTCATAGATTGACGTCTGCCACCATCGTCTTTAATATGGGCTACATGGTTACATGTCAATTTCTATACCTACTTAGGCTATCCATCAGTACATCTTATCTAGAGTAGTGACCAACACCAACGTAACATTCATGTCCCTATAATATGGTCCACTGGATTAGTTCACCTCACCACAGTCAATGATACGGGTCATAAAATTCCCCTTTCACTCTATTCGTCTCCACATATAATAACTTCCTGGTGAAAGACTGGGATTTTTATTTCGGGATCTTTGGGCGCCTCTGAGTCCTCCCAGCTCTGACAGTAGTTGGGGAAAAGTAAATTTGGTCGATGTGCTGGCCACATAACACCCTCGTTAACCGTAGGCCACAAAAACAGATGACCTTTACATCATCTGCCCTATAGACCACAAGGTCTGAAAGGGGAACTGTACTTGAACGTCATTAGTTTAGCAAATATTTCATTCCTTAGTATTAAAGGTTCTACGCATAAAAATGCAAAATAGCCTAATATAATAATAATATACATAATAATTATCGATTTTCGAAAGACATTTAAAAGAGTATACAGATTTAAAAGTCTAGGACCAAAACGTTCGCTAGATCAAAACGGCCGTACCAAAACGGACGGTTAAAAAAAAAAGTAAATAGAATTTTAAGATAAGAGCTGGTGCTGCCTCGTTTTACGGAAACTGGTTAGTAGCAATCATCTACACTTATCTTATAAATTTCAGACATTTCTTAAACAAAAAGATAATGACGATCTACGCGTGTCCACCAGTTTATCTAAACGAGCAAGTGAATCAGATGGTTAAACTCTGCTAAGTCATTGGTTGTACTGGCTGATTAAGGCAACCCGTTCCACGCTCTAGTGGTGCTAGAGAAAACAAAGAGCACTTGTATGAATTTGTCCAATTCTAAGCACAAGTCTTTTGGTCAGAATGTGGTTAATGAGTATCTATGTTCTCAGACGTCGCGCGAATCACGAGACAAATAACAAAAGAGATGATCAGATAGTTTGTTTCCACATGGCAGACGTCATTCCACGAGCTACTGTGAATTGGCGCCTGTTTTGTTTTGTGCATCAAGAGAGCTTGATGACATAGTTCCAATGACTAACCTGCAGCGCTGTCAGTAGAAGAACTCTCAACATCATTCGTGCTGCCACACTCAAAGGTGCCTGCTGATGTCTCACAGTTGCCGGCAATGACACCAAATGATAAGCTGCTCTCTATTACTGTACCTGTGGTGAATATGCAACACTGTGACACTGTGACAATCTTTGGTTTAACAAAAAATGTTTCCAGTTCATTAACTTTTTTTGATAGACTATAACTGTGTATGTATGTGTGTGTGTTGTGTGTGTGTGTTTCTGGAGCTACTATTCATGGGAGGTAATGGGAGGACAGTGAACGTCTCAAGAAGTTATGTAAGAAAAAAAAATTGTCACCAAACATGATGGAATCATTTTAAAGTAAACTTTTAATTAGTGATGTCCAAATCTTTATCGGCATGGGGAAACTCGAGTCATGGAACACACGTCACACAGTTTTTAAAAAAAGCACATCGAATTCATTGGAACCGAGTCTCTGAGGTTTCATTTTGCGCTGTCTGCAAGCAGGGCCGGTCTTAGGCCACTGCAGCCTATGCGGCCGCAGTGGGCCCCGCACTTTCATAGGCCCCGCGCGATGCGAATTCTATGTGTAAATTATTAAATTAAACCATTTTAACTTATTAAAGGGCTCCTGGAATTCTCCTGAAATTATTAAAATCTTCTGAAAACTGATGCAAATCTCCTTAAAACAGACACAATTGTCATTTCGGGGTGTCATTCAATATGGAAAACGCCAATCCTACTCGCGATTAAAAACAAAACAAAACGAAACAGTTTTGTCAGCTTTCATTTTATAAAAATGTAAAAATAAGCCGAATTTTAACCAAAACAAGAAGTTCAAATACTTAATTTACTTTAATAGTCACTGGCATACAAATATAGATCTAAATCTATCTTGACCTCTTCGAAAAAAAAACAACAATATTTTGCTAGTAAATTTAAAAGGCAGATCTGAATGTTTATCGGCGTTTTGTTGGAAAACTACTATCTACTGTAAAGTTAATTTAACAGTGATTTTGTACTTAGTAAGCTATAAATAAAACGCAAAGACGAATTTTTTTTTCTAATACAGACTCTTAATTTTCACTTATTATCCTTATTACAACGCAAATTAGGCCCCGCGCAATCCGTTTCGCATAGGGCCCCGCAACCTGTAGGACCGGCCCTGTCTGCAAGAGCCTGAAACTATAACATCAATGGTCGGATATGGCCCGCGCTCCGTAGTTTGAGCATCACTGATGTAAATCACGACTGCTGTGTCGGTGTCAGAAGTCGCACATAACTTCGTGCCCATGACATTGCGCAAAGTGTATGGTGTATCTGGTGTATCTGGTGTATGGTGTATCTGGTGTATCTGGTGTATGGTGTATCTGGTGTATCTGGTGTATGGTGTATCTGGTGTATCTGGTGTATGGTGTATCTGGTGTATCTGGTGTATGGTGTATCTGGTGTATGGTGTATCTGGTGTATCTGGTGTATGGTGTATCTGGTGTATGGTGTATCTGGTGTATGGTGTATCTGGTGTATGGTGTATCTGGTGTATCTGGTGTATGGTGTATCTGGTGTATCTGGTGTATCTGGTGTATGGTGTATCTGGTGTATGGTGTATCTGGTGTATCTGGTGTATGGTGTATCTGGTGTATGGTGTATCTGGTGTATCTGGTGTATGGTGTATCTGGTGTATGGTGTATCTGATGTATGGTGTATCTGGTGTATCTGGTGTATGGTGTATCTGGTGTATGGTGTATATTTGGTCTTACTAAATCTGTAACGTTGCTTTTCATCTTGAAATAGCGGACTGGAAGTTGTGACTTCAAAATTCATTCATTTACTTTGTGTGTGTGTGTGAGTGTTGTTTTGGTTGCTAGGCGTGTGTGTGTGTGCAGATCTGTGCGTTAATGAATGTGTTAATGAACAGACTTTGTCACTAGGACGTGTTGTTTAGTGAATCTTACCAGTCAAACTGCCTGGAGATTGACAATTTGATATTTCTAGACTTGAACCCCTGCAAACAAAGATCTTCTTAGCATTCTTAGCATTAAGTTGAACAAATGTTTATAGCCTACGTTATGTACATTATAATGCATTATCTACAACATATGCAATCCTTCTAAATATGATCAAGTCTATTAATTAAAGCGCATTATCGTGGTCTTTTCTTTTTTTTTTAAAGGTTACATCAACTCTGTCTGTCTTGTACAAAGTTAGAACAGGTTCTATCAACTCTGTCTGTCTTGTACAAAGTTAGAACAGGTTCTATCAACTCTGTCTGTCTTGTACAAAGTTAGAACAGGTTCTATCAACTCTGTCTGTCTTGTACAAAGTTAGAACAGGTTCTATCAACTCTGTCTGGTACAAAGTTAGAACAGGTTCTATCAACTCTGTCTGTCTTGTACAAAGTTAGAACAGGTTCTATCAACTCTGTCTGGTACAAAGTTAGAACAGGTTCTATCAACTCTGTCTGGTACAAAGTTAGAACAGGTTCTATCAACTCTGTCTTGTACAAAGTTAGAACAGGTTCTATCAACTCTGTCTTGTACAAAGTTAGAACAGGTTCTATCAACTCTGTCTGGTACAAAGTTAGAACAGGTTCTATCAACTCTGTCTGTCTTGTACAAAGTTAGAACAGGTTCTATCAACTCTGTCTGTCTTGTACAAAGTTAGAACAGGTTCTATCAACTCTGTCTGTCTGGTACAAAGTTAGAACAGGTTCTATCAACTCTGTCTGTCTTGTACAAAGTTAGAACAGGTTCTATCAACTCTGTCTGTCTTGTACAAAGTTAGAACAGGTTCTATCAACTCTGTCTGGTACAAAGTTAGAACAGGTTCTATCAACTCTGTCTGGTACAAAGCTAGAACAGGTTCTATCAACTCTGTCTGGTACAAAGTTAGAACAGGTTCTATCAACTCTATCTGTCTTGTACAAAGTTAGAACAGGTTCTATCAACTCTATCTGTCTTGTACAAAGTTAGAACAGGTTCTATCAACTCTATCTGTCTTGTACAAAGTTAGAACAGGTTCTATCAACTCTGTCTGTCTTGTACAAAGTTAGAACAGGTTCTATCAACTCTATCTGTCTTGTACAAAGTTAGAACAGGTTCTATCAACTCTATCTGTCTTGTACAAAGTTAGAACAGGTTCTATCAACTCTATCTGTCTTGTACAAAGTTAGAACAGGTTCTATCAACTCTGTCTGTCTTGTACAAAGTTAGAACAGGTTCTATCAACTCTGTCTGTCTTGTACAAAGTTAGAACAGGTTCTATCAACTCTGTCTGTCTTGTACAAAGTTAGAACAGGTTCTATCAACTCTGTCTGTCTTGTACAAAGTTAGAACAGGTTCTATCAACTCTGTCTGGTACAAAGTTAGAACAGGTTCTATCAACTCTATCTGTCTTGTACAAAGTTAGAACAGGTTCTATCAACTCTATCTGTCTTGTACAAAGTTAGAACAGGTTCTATCAACTCTGTCTGTCTTGTACAAAGTTAGAACAGGTTCTATCAACTCTGTCTGTCTTGTACAAAGTTAGAACAGGTTCTATCAACTCTGTCTGTCTTGTACAAAGTTAGAACAGGTTCTATCAACTCTGTCTGGTACAAAGTTAGAACAGGTTCTATCAACTCTATCTGTCTTGTACAAAGTTAGAACAGGTTCTATCAACTCTATCTGTCTTGTACAAAGTTAGAACAGGTTCTATCAACTCTGTCTGTCTTGTACAAAGTTAGAACAGGTTCTATCAACTCTGTCTGGTACAAAGTTAGAACAGGTTCTATCAACTCTGTCTGGTACAAAGTTAGAACAGGTTCTATCAACTCTGTCTGCTACAAAGTTAGAACAGGTTCTATCAACTCTGTCTGGTACAAAGTTAGAACAGGTTCTATCAACTCTGTCTGTCTTGTACAAAGTTAGAACAGGTTCTATCAACTCTATCTGTCTTGTACAAAGTTAGAACAGGTTCTATCAACTCTGTCTGTCTTGTACAAAGTTAGAACAGGTTCTATCAACTCTGTCTGGTACAAAGTTAGAACAGGTTCTATCAACTCTGTCTGTCTTGTACAAAGTTAGAACAGGTTCTATCAACTCTGTCTGGTACAAAGTTAGAACAGGTTCTATCAACTCTATCTGTCTTGTACAAAGTTAGAATAGGTTCTATCAACTCTGTCTGGTACAAAGTTAGAACAGGTTCTATCAACTCTGTCTGGTACAAAGTTAGAACAGGTTCTATCAACTCTGTCTGTCTTGTACAAAGTTAGAACAGGTTCTATCAACTCTGTCTGTCTTGTACAAAGTTAGAACAGGTTCTATCAACTCTGTCTGTCTTGTACAAAGTTAGAACAGGTTCTATCAACTCTGTCTGTCTTGTACAAAGTTAGAACAGGTTCTATCAACTCTGTCTGTCTTGTACAAAGTTAGAACAGGTTCTATCAACTCTGTCTGTCTTGTACAAAGTTAGAACAGGTTCTATCAACTCTGTCTGTCTTGTACAAAGTTAGAACAGGTTCTATCAACTCTGTCTGTCTTGTACAAAGTTAGAACAGGTTCTATCAACTCTGTCTGTCTTGTACAAAGTTAGAACAGGTAATTTCTCCAACACCCATTCTCGGATCAAGTTGAAACTTTGCACAATTCTTCATTGGCGTGGACGTTACGTGAATCATCAGCCACTTTTTACAAATTTGATTAGATTGCCGGACGCTTAGTTATGTGGCAGGCTCTCTGGACTTCTCAAAGGTCCTAGTTGCTTGAGTTTGTAGCTTACCCTTTTAGCTCTACAGAATTCGCTTGTCCAAGTTCATAGGTCACGCCATTGGCCTGCAGTTCCACATTGCTGTCACTTGGAATGGTAAAAGTGATAGTATTGGGTCCATACTTTGTTACCACGTGAACAGACGGGTTGTTCCTATTGGTCAGAATTATTAGTCAATCAAACAACAAAACATCTATTTATAATGCCCAACAAAATAATGACTATGATAATGGAATCCTTTAAAAATAATTTGTTTTTGCTTAGTTCGTCACTTTTTCAATCGTCTCTTCAAAGGAAAGATTTTGTGTGATATGTCTGTCGGTCCGTTTGTCCAACGTTTTTTCAGAACAACACCACTCACTTAAATGTTCTCTTTAATTTTTATGGGCATCTGAGTATGGGCATCTGAGTATGGGCATCTGAGTATGGGCATCTGAGTATGGGCATCTAACAATTAGCTCACACGTTACTCTCATAAGCTCCTTCAACCTACGCTGTCTAAGAATAGCGCATTAGGTTTGACAACATACCAGACTTTAAGATCTTACAGCTGTCACAGGCAAAAAATAAAGCACAACTACGGTGGACTGTGCATCGGTAACAGTACATGTAGTCCGAGTGCTTGTAAATCGCCTCCACAAAGAATGTTTGTATGGAGAAGTGAAGCCGTATTTGAATCTTAAGAGTTTGAGTTTTTGAGTTTAGACACATTGGCACAATTTAGGCCTTGTCGTGCCTGTAATCTGAATCTTAAGATAGGAGGCAAGAAGATGAGCAGGGCCGGACTTAGGCATAGGTCAACTAGGCGGCAATTAGCGGGACCTTGCACAGGACTAGAAAAACAAAAATAGAGAAGAAAATGCGAGACTTGGATCAGATCTCAAACATAGTAGAGCGACTATCACTCTATGCTGACCAGTCTCTACTACGGAAATTACCAGATATGAATTTCAGTTATTTGTCGATTTAGATATAGATACAGGCAGGTTTGTTTGTAAAATGTAAAATGTTTTATATGTTTCGGATGTTCCTTCAGAGTTGAAGATAGTTTACTTCCTAGTCCAAACCTCCCGCAGGACGACGGGAGATGGGAGCGGGCAGGGTTTGAACCCTTCCCGTCGATAAATCTGAACGACAGTCCAGCGCGCAAACCGCACGACCAGGCAGCCATCCTAATTTCTAGTTTCTAATAAATTGCGCTATTTAATTTTTTTCGCTGTTTCTTTATACTTTATTTCATAGTTTACTTCGCCAACAGCAAAGAACGCAAATTATAAAAAAAAAAACTAAGGGAAGATCTGCAGCCAGACTCAACCTTCCTGTACTTTGTACGCGACCAGCTGTTCAAAGCGGTGTTTGAACCCCATAGCCATTTTCGAGTTCATAGATAACGAGAACTATGTTCATCTTCAGCTTCAAAGGAGGAGCTCAATACTCTCGTCAATTAAATTGAACATAGTTAATCAAGTGTTTACAGTACTGATGAATTACATTTAACATCAGTTGAATACTTTAATGAAGGGTTTACACTTTACAGTACTGATGAATTACATTTAACATCAGTTGAATACTTTAATGAAGGGTTTACACTTTACAGTACTGATGAATTACATTTAACATCAGTTGAATACATTAATGAAGGGTTTACACTTTACAGTACTGGTGAATTGAATGTTAACATTTAAAATTTACTTCAATGTGAAGACGATGTATTTAGTTCCCCATTTGTCCGTAGGGATTAAAGATATCATGCTGGCAGAGTGGACGTCATTAGAGGAGAAGACGTTCATTCCGAACACGTCATTGCCCTCAAACTTGAAGATGCCCTTGAGTCCAATCATGGCCTTGTGTCTGTGAAATATAATTAAATAAATAAATTAAATAAATTATAGCTTTTATATAGCGCTACTTTCATGCTTATAGCATGCTCAGAGCGCTTTGGTCCAATCTCATTTGTGGACCAGTGGGGGTAGGGGGTATCTGGGAGAAGGTTTTCCGTGGCGCTCAATAAACACAACTCCGCCCCCTTCAAATGTAGCCAAACCAAGTTCAAGCGTACTTAGCCTCTCGACCACGCTTCATTGAGTGACGTAATACATTTCATTTAGTCACGTAATACATTTTATTTAGTCACGTAATACATTTTATTTAGTCACGTAATACATTTCATTTAGTCACGTAATACATTTCATTTAGTCATGTAATACATTTCATTTAGTCACGTAATACATTTCATTTAGTCACGTAATACATTTCATTTAGTCACGTTATACATTTCATTTAGTCATGTAATACATTTCATTTAGTCATGTAATACATTTCATTTAGTCACGTAATACATTTCATTTAGTCACGTAATACATTTCATTTAGTCATGTAACATATTCAGAGATGAACAACTGTTATATAGTTTAGAATTAGGGTTAAAGCTTAAATGTGTATGAATCTGTCAAAAAGTGAAAAAAATGGCGCAATATTTTGCTGTATAACTCTAAATAGACTCCTGTTAGACACGACTAATGGCTGAGCTTCTTACATACTCTGAAAGACGTATTGGCTTCATTTTTACGCTGCCATTTTCATCTGAAATAGGCGCGATATGTAATTAAAGTATAAATGAATTTTAATCACTTACCTGACTTGATATGGAAAAAAAATTGATTCTATACTGCAGAGGCGTTGTTAGGGTTGATGTCAATCCCCGCGGTCCGCGCCCTTCGCACTCTCCCTATCAGCGCCACTGCTAGTTTGAATAATTTTATATTAGATTTCTCTGGGCTATGAAAAGCTATGTCTATATTATTTACTTGTCGTTTCACTTCGTTTTAAAGTAAAGCTTGCACAGGTTTGACTGATACTCCATAGACGTAATACGTAGGGGCACGAACTAAACAGGAAGAATTACTACAAGGGCATTATATTGGAGCATTTTTTTAAATTTAATTAAAGCTGAATCTCATTATTGAAGATGAAATCCTTAAAAAAAAACACTTAAAAAAAAACAAGGTTACAAAGTTTGTGTGGAGACACAAACTCAAAATCGGCCCCCGAAGTGGTCCACCCAGGCAGGTAAAAAAGACGGTTTCAATATTTTCAGAAAGAACATCAGAATGAAATTTTATCAAAGACAAATGACAGAGAAGAATGGAGAAAGAAGGTTGACGGATCTTGTGTGGTGCCCCAGCGGTTCACAGACGAAAGGATAGTTGAAAGTGAATGTGAAGTTAGATGTGAACCTGGCCTAACTAATGTCTTATAATGAATATCTAATTGCTCTAATTGTTTTGTAAAGGGACAATCTCTTATTCCTCGTGAAAGAAAACATTTCTGTAGAAAATTTAAACAATTCTTGGTAATTCTGCAGGATTTCAAGGGGCAGCCTTCTTTGTTATTGTTTAGACTGTAATCTTATATCTTGGGTTTTCTCTCAGATTTGGGTTTTGTTTGTTTTTATTTTTGTGGCTAAAAAATATGCTGAATCTGCCAAACTCCCCCTTTTTTAGCATAAGGCGAAATTCTAATAGGCTTCGATTTACATTTAAAACAAGTTAATAGAAAAATGAGCATTAAAACATACAAACATTTGTTAAAAAACAACAAAGATAACAACATATATCTATAAAGGACGATAAAAATACTTAAATAGTGGTAAAAAAAAATCTGAATAATTGAATAATTCAGAATAGATACAGACAATATTTAACAATTAAAAAGAAGACAGAACAATAAGAAACGTATTGTATTGATTGACACCGGGTTAAAATAAAAAAAAAAATAGCATTGCTTTGAAAACACAGAAGTAATGTTAATTCTTGGTATTTTTAAAGACACTATCTTGGGATTTCTTCGTAACATATACAATAACAAAATAGTAACAAAGATGGCTGCCCCTTGAACTCCTGCAGAATAACCCGATGTATTGTGATTGAGTAGTTTACGCGATAATATGAAAACCTACTTATTAATTGTTGTTTTAAATTATGTCCAACTTATATGCATACTAAATAGATTTTTTAAAAAAGTAAACAAAAAATGTCTAAATGAAGTCGTTTTGGTAGCAGAACTTACTGGACTGTGCAATACAAATGTAAGAAAATATGTATATATATTTTGACAAAAAATCTAAAACCATTTGCATAAATGTGTTAGAAATATGGTAAACTGTTTTCCCCTTTATTAAGGAGCCGCCCGCTTAAGTTTTAGTTAATAGTGAATAGTTGTAAAAGTGGTGTATTTTTATGAAAAAAAAACTGCTTGCATAAGTGATTTTAAAAATTTGATTATTCGGTTTCAGAAAAGCAAAAAGTAGCCGTTGCATCAAAACTTTGAATGGCCTAAAATATTATGATGACGGATTTTCACTATCTTTTCTAGTTTACGAGATCTAAACGGGACAGACTGACAGACATTCCACAAAAACTATTAGCGTCTTTTCCCCTTTCGGGGACCGCTAAAAATTGTAAAAATATATCACAAAAACCAATTACTTTACTTCTGGAACAATAAATTTGGGTAAATGTCTGAAAAAAAATGGGAAAAAGACATAATGAAAGTTTAAGACTACAAGATCGTCAAGTTAGCGACAGTCACAAAAATTAGTTAAAATTAAAACCCAGGTTTGAAACTATTTCGTTTAAACCAGTGATGCCCAAAGTACGGCCCGCGGGCCAGAACCGGCCCGCGATGTGGTTCTATCCGGCCCGCCGAAACGTCGGCACAAAAAGTAGATAATCTTCCCCCCTTAAAATAGTTGTATATGTATTTTTACCTTCGTTAGGGCCCTCACTTTTCTGTGATGGATTAATACATGACCTTTAACGAGTGTGCGATTATGAGTTTATGAAATGGAACTCTGAATGTAGAATCTACCAGGAAAAGGGAATGGATCTTTTTTTGTGTAACATGATAATAAGCCAACATATTTGTTTTGTAAAGAAATCTCGTCGGGGTAGCCCGTTGTGAAGAAACAAGTCCTTTTTAAGTATAAACTGCCTTTTATTGTGAAGCATTCAAAAATAACATATTTACAAGGCTAACATTATCTACAGATAACCAACTCCACTAGATGACTTCGTTCTGCATATTTTCAACACACTCGTCACTTCCCGCAAGTCCCCTAACTCTCCGATACCCAACACTTGACCGTGTGTCACGGTTGACCACACATAGTAACCGTGTCACAACAGCCTGGCTGTTTGAAACAAAATAAACAAAACATGTACAGCGGCATTATAAAACAAATATGAAGGCCTTCTTGGTTTGAGCCGTCTATAGATTGGAGGATCGATGGGAATATTTACCAAAAAGAAACAAGAAAATAAGTTGGTGGTAAAGGTGGCTAAAATGTTTCTTACATATAAAGTAGAGAAATGAAACCATTTTAAGACGCTTAAAAATTATAGACTTTAACTATCCCATTAATAAATGTAAGTACCAGTCACAATAGTTTCAAATAGTTTCAGGTGAATTTTGATTTCATTTTTCGTACCTTTTTGTTGATGTGGCCCGCGACACGCGTTTCGAAAGTTAAAATGGCCCGCAGGTCGAATTAGGTTGAGCATCACTGGTTTAAACTGTAGTTTTCTATTTTGTATTTTTACTGTTTTCGTCTTTGGGACCAAATTAATTTCCGACACGCGTGCTGCAGGCCGAATCACTACAAATCGTTGAGTACTAAGTAACTGAGTACCGGCCAATTCATTATGCACTGTGGGCCAAAGTGTTGCCAGATAGCACCGCCTCAATGGTTAAATATAGTCCGAGGGCCTTAGTTTGGGCATAAATACAGAACACTATTCTATTTCTTGTTTACCACTTAGTTAATTTCATAGTTTGTACACATTAACTTTCACATTGTCTCTTAACAATGTGAACAGATGGACAAAACTAACAAAATCAATATCATGAAGCTCCCACGTTCACAATACTACAGTCTCGTTACAAGGTGGTTGTATGTGCCATTTGATTTGAAACAATTTAAGAACATAATAAAATCTACAGTGGGGTAACTTTTCTGAGCTTAGATGTAGTGTTCATCTCTCTCACATACAAACACATTTTACCTGCTAGAATCAATATTTTTTTTTAATCCGTTTTTTTTTTAATTAAATGGGCATGATAGACGTGAGTCTAGTAGTTCTACTCACTCTACACACACACACACACACACACACTCTAGAAAAACAAATTCCTCTTGGACTGTTATCTACCTACTGATAGATTTCTGGTATCCAGCACTCCATGTTGTGGAAGATGAAGATGTGGTGGTATCTCTCCACATTCACCATTCCTTCTGTGGTTATCTTCACCTGCCATCAAGTCCACATCAGAATGATCACAGCATGATGATAGACAATGAAAGATGAACGTAGGATACATATTGAAACGCAGCACAGGGGCAGACACACACATACACACACACACACACACCTTTGTATTAAAACCAAATCGTGAATTAGGTATAACAAAATGATGGACAGACTGGACTAGGACACGAACCAAAGACCATCCGATTCAACAACTCCGCCTAGCAGCAACATGGGACTGAACCACCCGGCCGTTCAGATTCGCATTAAATAAACTTTTTGATCGGTAGCATTCGCCAGTCGCGCATTTTCTCTCCCTCCCGGAGGTCAAACTAAAACTAAAATCTCTCAAAGTCGTTTGATAGTGAGCACCTTTAAGGTGATGCAAACCTGTGTCCAGTTTCATGCAAATCTTTTCGGCCGTTTCATAGATAGATAGATAGATAGATAGATAGATAGATAGATAGATAGATAGATAGATAGATAGATAGATAGACAGCCCACTCTACCTCAGTCATATGTTCTGTCATGGTGTATAAGTAAAACAGAAGTCTTGGAAAACTGGTTTCGTTGTTGTAGTTAGAGGTGAACGCAGGGACCATAACTATGTATGACTTGCCAGTATTTGTCCTTCCTTGGACTAGCAATATATAAGAAAAAATAACAAATACTTCAAAAACAAAAAAAAAGCTTAAATACGGGAAAAAAACGCACAATTACAGCCATATGTCTCAATACTGCAAGATGTGTCTCCTCTTTTCCTATGTAAAACAAACTTTATTAATTACCACTAAGTAATGAACTAATTGGTTAATTTTTGTATTGATTCACGTAGAGAGTCATAGACTCTATACAATGGTTCAAAGTTTCAACATGATCAGATAATGGGAAGTGGGAGAACTAACGTGGACACGAAAGGCCTTGAGATCTAGACTTACAATAGTCCTGAAAACTTATTGGTTCAAATCTTGAATTATATAATGCCTACATGCGGAAAAACCCGAAGTTGTAGAGTCTGCTCCAGATATTTTCACGTCCTCTAACCAAATTGAAATGTAGTTCTATTTTTTACTTTGAAAAATTATAACGGACAAACTAGAGTTTTTCCAGTGTGGCCAACGATCTAGTAATTCTTTTTCAAACAATATACAGAAACTGTCGAATTTCTAGGAAAATTGTTAGAGCCGTTTTCATGAATCACGTCCAGAAGTTTCCACCCAGGTTTAAGGTTTTTGTTTCCACGAAGCTACGAATTGATTAGCGGCAATGGAAACATGACTTTTACTGCAAGCGAAAGAAGTGAACATTTTGTTTCTACACGTGCTAAAAAAGTGCACAGAAATTATTATTAGTTTTTTTTCAATTATGCGTTTACCAATACTTCCGCATTCTGTACTCCGAATACACACAAAAAGCTTTGCTATTTATGATTTGTCCTCCATGTATTAAAAATGTCTAATAGTTATTGTAGTTACTGAGATCTAATAATTTTTTCCTTAATTTTACATATAAATATTGAAATTATTCTATTAAACAATTTATTTCAGCGGAATGGAGGATCGCTTCAATATAAAATAAAATGTTTCTTCAATTTTGTGAACCGCTATGTCAACCTATTCGAAGTAATTCAACAGTTATTGGGACTAAACAGATGCTACAAGAGTCTCACCTCGCCAACAAAATGCTAAAACAATCCAGATGAACATTATACACATCTTTCATGTATTCTGTCATCAAACACCTGGTGGAAATTGATGTACAAGCAAATATAAAAAAAAGTAATTTAATAATTTTTTAGATGATTTTGTAGGAAAAGCACCACACCATCATTGCCACTAGCTCCCAATATAACAAGATTTATCTCCCTTTTCCCAATTATAAAACAATTAATGACCACTAAATTGATGAACCAATTTATTCCTTTGGTCATTGATCCGTGTAATGTCTTCAACAAAGTCACACACTTTAACTTGATCCGAGAATAGGAAATGGGAAGAAACAAAACGTGTAACCACCCAGACAGACTGACGGACTGAGTGACTATAAGCTTTACAAAAACCAAGTTACTTTGTATGTTTTAGAAGAAAAACATTCTTCTTTCATTTGTTTGAACACATGTTAAGAACTTTCACATCTGAAAGGGCTATGCTATGCTCATCATTAATGAGTATTTATTTTTCAAGCTGATATACTTAAGAATAGTTTTTTTTTAAAAATCGAACCTCCGACCTTCAGTTCAGTATTCAGGAACCAAACTACTCGATCACCTGTCGATATGATTTATCTTCTTCGCAGCTTTTGTTAAAAATTAAATGTCAGATTGTTTTCAACAAATCTTTACGCCAAATAACTAAGAACTAGGTCTACAATACTTTATTCGTAATTCGTACATTTGTCAGCACTTGCGGACCTAGGGAAGGGGATTTTATTTTGTTATTAACTGCGTGAAAAGAATTTTCTCATTTGACTGTAAATATACATTATAGAGAATCTCTAGACCAAGATTTAGATTCTAGATATCTAGATCTAGATCTCAAAATGTCAAAATCTTAGATCTAGATCTATATATAATATAGACTTCTAATAAGGACAATTTAATCCTTCTCAACACTTTGCAAGTCTAGTAGAGTAAGGACGTACTAACGTGAACAAAATATCTAGATCTATAAAAATGTATAAAACTGAATGAGTAGATCAAGATTTATGCTTCAATCAAAGTTCAACTCAATGGATTGGGTTTTACTTCTTAGAAATGAAATCTTAAACAGCATGTTGTTTTATAGTGCTCTTCAGTGCAATGCAGTATACAATTTATTGACATCTTCAGAGCTACAGCGACAGTGCATCTCAAATGAAGAAGCAAATGAAAAGCTCGAGAGTCTCTGGACATATATAAAATATGTGAAATGTCTATAATATATATATATATATATATATATTGGTGTAATACACAAATTGTAAGACAAATTTCCATAAGGATAATAAAGATTATATATATATATATATATATATATATATATATATATATATATATATATATATATATCATGGGCGTAGCCAGGGGGGGGGGGTTTGGGGTTCAAAACCCCCCCCCGAAATGAAATCCCCCCCCCGAAGGGGGAGAGTCGGAATTTAGTGACTGATTTTTTGCTTTGATTTTGTTTATTTTAGGTGAGATTTTAATACTAAACCATCACTTGCCCCAGCACAACCAAAGGGGTTTTGAGTTTAAAACCCACTACCAGGGGTTTTTGAGTTTAAAACCCCCTACCAGGCGTGTTCGAGTTTAAAACCCCCTACCAGGGGGGTTCGAGTTTAAAACCCCTACCAGAGGGGTTCGAGTTAAAAAAAAAACCTACTAGGGGTTTTGAGTTTAAAAACCCTACCAGGGGTTTTGAGTTTTAAACCCCCTACCAGGGGTTTTTGCAGTTAACTCCCCCTCTTCTAAAAAACAAAAAAAAAAAAAATGCAAACGAAAATCTCCTAATTCCAAGACCACAGTTAAGGAAGATTTTGATTTTTAAACCCCGTCTAAAATTTACGATAAACCCCCTCTTTAATATAAAAAAAAAGCAGCTAATTTTTCACTCAAAATGTTATGAGCGTAGCTAAATTGTTTTGACTCAGTTTTGAGTTTAAACCCCACTTCAGCGGGGTTTGAAGGTAAAAAAATACCTCTTTAATAATAAAAACAAAGCAAAGTATACACTAAAATTGTTATGAGTGTAGTCAAAGGGGTTTTGAGTTTAAACTCTCCTCCAGTGGGGTTTGAGGATAAATTTAAATACATCTTTAGTGTAAGAAAAAAAAGCGAATTACGCACTCAAAATGCTATGAACGTTGCCGAAAGGGGTTTTGAGTTTAAACCCCCATTCAGAGGGGTTTGGTGCTAAAAATACATCTTCAATATAAAAAAAAGCAGCAAATTACACACTAAAATTATTTGAGAGTAGCCAAGCCAATCGGGGGTTTTGAGTTTAAAACCTTCTTCTACAGATGGCTTTTTTTTTAAAGTTTAAAACCCCTCCAAATGGTTTTGAGTTTAAGATCCCCTACAGGGCATTTTGAGGTGGAAAACCCCCAACAGAAGATTTTGACGTTAAAACTTCTCTTTTCGATATAAAATCTAAAGCAAAGTACAGTCACTTAATTCCAAGAGCGTATTAAAGAGAGGTTACACATTTTTACCTGTGGCAGGGCTCCATTAATAAACTGCAGTGAATAGTCATCTACCGAAATCGAAAAACACTAAATGTGGCTCAACAAAGATGGCTAAGACAGATTTTAGGAGTCAGTTATAGAGATCGGGTCTAAATCAAGGAAATCATATGCCGAACTTGGAGTCGACCCCTTAGTAAGAATGTGAGAGAACGACGCATGAGGTTTGCGGGACATGTTCTGCGACAAAATTAATTAAGCATAAGAAGAGTTGCAATGATATCCTAGTACAACTTGACGCCACTCATTCATGGAGGTCCTCATAGTAGGTAAGAAGAGGCTTCAGACATTACCAGTGACAGATTTTTATGGAAACAGCTTGACGTCAAATGCTCCGAACGGCGTGGGAGGGTCTAAGTCAGTAAGAATATTACATTAGGTTTTTGAAATAAAACTTTTTTAATAGCAGGAAAATGCAGTGTAGATACCTCAGAATATGCATTTTGTTGGCTTTCAATACCAGAAATAGTGCTTGGCGGCGGGGCTTCGCCCCGCGATGGGGAGCTCCTAGCGCTCCCCAGACCGCCTTGCTAGTAATGTCGGGGAGTCTACAATTTTATGAAAACAGCTTGATGGCAAATGCGCCGAACGACGAGGGAGGATCTTAGTCAGTAAGAATAACACATTAGGTTTTTTAAATAGAACTTTTTAATAGCAGGAAAATGCACTGTAGATACCTCAGAATATGCATTTTGTTGGTTTTCAATATCAGAAATATTGCTTGGCGGCGGGGCTTCGCCCCGCGCTGGGGGAGCTCCTAGCACTCCCCCAGACCCTTTGCTAGTAATGGCGGAGAATCTACAATTTTTCCACTAACTCATGGAAGAACCTATTCTAGGGCACAATAAACGTCTTCCAAAAGAATGAAGGGTCAGAATGTAATGAAGATTTTGTACGCACACACACACACACATAAATAGATATAATTGTTTTTTCGCCGGGGGGGGGGGGTCGAGGGGGGGGGAGAAAAAAATTAACCCCCCCAAACCCCCCCCCCCCCCCCCGAAAAAAAATCCTGGCTACGCCCATGATATATATATATATATATATATATATATATATATATATATATAGGCTCTCTCTCTCTATATATATATATATGTCTATGCTTGAGAGTCTAGTCACATAATGAAACTAAGCTGGTATCTTGAGTCCAGTAGGGAATCCGCGCAATAGGCGCCATTATTCGGTTTAGTATTTGAAAAGGATTGATCCAGTGACCAGGCGTGGACCGGGAACTCTTCCTCCTAAGCCCTGTCTGAAGGTGCCACGATAGCAGTGACTTGAGTGACCATTACTGGGTCATATCATATTGAAATTTCCCACATTTTATTTTCTCTCGATTTATTGGTCGTTTATCTTTAATAAACATTGCGCACTTTAAAACTCAATTGATCAATCTATATTTAAATTATTACATTAATTTTAGGCATAATTGAATTTATATTTGCAGCCCCCCCCCTGCCCCCATCAAATCAAAGACATCGCCATTAAGGCAAGTTGAAGACATCGCCATTAAGGCAAGTTGAAGACATCGCCATTAAGACAAGTTACACAATTTCAAAAACATTTTTTATAATGAACCTATCACTGAAATATGTTCAATCTTGTTATATCGATCCGATCGATCCGCAGTGTTTGATTGATTGGCAATGTTATCAGTGCTGGTGTAGGCCCTACTGTGTCGGTCTTGATCAACAAAAAATATTAGAAAAACAAAACAAAATTGTTTCACGTCAGAATTCAATTAGTCTAAAACTTCTTACGGTCTAAATACTTTTTTTATAAAAAAAAATTCCATTCGTAAGTGTCCATAAACATCCGAGAGACCTGGCTGGTATAAACATCTGAGAGACCTGGCTGGTATGAACATCTGAGAGACCTGGCTGGTATGAACATCTGAGAGACCTGGCTGGTATGAACATCTGAGAGACCTGGCTGGTATGAACATCTGAGAGACCTGGCTGGTATGAACATCTGAGAGACCTGGCTGGTATGAACATCTGAGAGACCTGGCTGGTATAAACATCTGGGAGCTTTTGCTGGTATAAACATCTGGGAGCTTTTGCTGGTAATTGAGAATGTCTTAGTTAAATGCACTATCTATAATAAAAGTTTACAAAGTTATTACTAACATTCCTGCTATACTTTAAAAAAAAAAACAGAAATTATCACACACACACAATCAACACGCACACACATTAAAAAAAACTATGGTCAACAGTTATCTAGATGTTCTCTCGACTTAACAGATAACTGGGTCAAAGGTCAGTTCAACACCATGTCACAACAAACACCGTGCCCTGGTTATTTGCATAAATCTATTATTTAGCTTCATCCACAAGCACAACGCCCACCTTTCGTTGATTTGTGAAGTTTAAAAGATCAGGCGTGGCGTGTTACGTAACTCATATATCTGTAAACAGTTGGACACACTGGACACTGTACACTACAACCTTACCACTTGCAAGCTAGATCCCAGTAGGTATGTACAATTATATAGGGCCTAGACATGTGATCGCCAGAGTTTTTCTTAAAAACATCAAGATCTATGGGAGCAAGTCATGTCGCGGGTAATGTTGACTTGTGGCTGTAGTCAAGTCATGTCGCGGGTAATGTTGACTTGTGGCTGTAGTCAAGTCATGTCGCGGGTAATGTTGACTTGTGGCTGTAGTCAAGTCATGTCGCGGGTAATGTTGACTTGTGGCTGTAGTCAAGTCATGTCGCGGGTAATGTTGACTTGTGGCTGTAGTCAAGTCATGTCGCGGGTAATGTTGACTTGTGGCTGTAGTCACTGAGTGACGAAGAGACTTCATTAGAGAATCTAGATTTATATCGCACAATTTTTCTTTAGGAAAGGTTGTTAGAAATTATTTTTTTATTGTTTTGTTTTATTTCTCGGTAGAAAGAAAAACGTTTAAGAACTAAATGAGCGAATGTCACAAATTCCGTTTAGTTGACAATGACTATATCATATGCAGAGACCAATCAATTAGGCCTAGATAGACAGGCCAACGAGAACATTTGGACTCCTTCGTTTTATTATGTTACCTCAGCGATTGGGAAAAAAAAAAAAAGAATATTTGTCGGTAAGGAAAATAAGAATTGTGTTAATTCGTTCTTTACCAAAATAATTATAATAATAATAACAAAATAATAGCGACTTTTGCCCTTGCAGGAGCCGCTAATTACAATGTGATCTTCAGTTTTAATAAGTTTCAAAATAATTCTACAAAATGTCAACGGGAAGTGGGAGAAAAACGTGTACACAGTGAAATAGGGAAAATAACTCCACATTTAAAGCCACAACTCACAATACCAATACTGTTGGATTTATTGCCTCTTTCGAGACCCCAAAAAAATTAACCGCTGACTTGAAAAAGAGAAGGGGGAGGGGCAAATCAGTGGGTTTTATTTGAATTTTATATTAAATATTACGCAAAATGCAGGGTCCTAAAGAGGTAAAGCCCCCGTGCCCCCAAATTACGCGATTTCCTAGCTATGTCCCTGATAATTACCAAGGATTAATTAAATAATTGGTTAATAATTTTTGATTGAGTCATGTTTTGTTAGGTACAGTAAATAACTGTGTACAATTTTAACTTGATTTGAGAAATTGGTGTGGGCGGTAGAACGCGTAAAAAAATGTGTGCCAGACAGAGTGAGTGGATATAAGCTTCTTATCTTATCTTATAAATTGCAACGTTACTTCAGAAAACAAGATGATTACGTCCTACGCATTTCATTTATCAATATAGCTATACATGTTCATCAGTGACTTAAACCTTGCTAAGTTGTTGGTTTTCCTGGCTGATTCATGCAACCCATTTCATTCTCTAATGGCACTAGGGAAGAAGGATCACTTGTATGAATTTAATCTAGCGTATGGAATAAGAAATGTGCCATTGTAAACAAGAGTGTCGTATTGACCCGCTTTGAGTAGGACATGGATAACTCTTTTCTACACTCTATGTGGTGATACTGTCTTTTTTTTAGACGCACACATACGCAAAAACGTATAAACTCACATGCAAGGACACACATAGACGTTACATGTTAACATTTCTAGTTATTGTCATTTCTTAGCTTTTCTTCTTTTTTTTTCTTTTCGTTTTTTTTAGGTGCTACTATATCGCCACCATATTCCTTCATATCGCTTTTCCTGCAGTCTCTCCCTGACAGTGTTTTAGTGCTTTAAGAACGTAAAGGAAATGTTTCAACTACAATATAGCTACAAAGTAGCCGCGTTCATTTTCTGTTCCATCACCCCCCCCCCCTCTTAAAACCCAAAATTAAAAAAAAAGAACAAATAAAAAAGAGTTGAAGAAGATGATTATGTCGTAATGGTTAAGGCCTTAGGTAAGAAGAAGCACTTGTACGAATTTGTCCTTGCATACGGAATAAGAAATGCGCCCTTCTCTTTCCTGTGTCTCATCATTTCAGTTTTTATTTTCTTGTTTCATTTGTAAAGATGTCTTTTATTAAAACCTAATGCGTTGTTTGATTTGTAAATCATTTCTTCTATATGATGATTTTCGAGATATATTTAGCTTTCTTTTATTATAAAACCTAGATAGTTTGAGTTATTAGTCTGTGCAATTGAAAATGTGGCTTATACACAAATATTTATGTTAAACATTTTATATTCAGCCACTTTTAGACTGAAACCTTTGCTATTTGAACATTAAATTATAAATATGTACACTTAATTACCGTTCAATTCTTTTCTTAAAAGGTCAAGATTAAATGGTGTACATTGACGCTTGGTTAGGTCCACCTGTGAGCTCGCCTGCTCAGAATTAAACCAATCTGTGGGGTGTACGTGAACTTGGGATTAAGTGCAGTCTAATCATTCTGTATTCAATGGATTACATTCGGATCGAAGGTGTCCTGATACTTCCTGCTAGAGTGGACGGGTCACCTGATGTCTTTCAATGTCCATGTTTTACTCTAGTCAAACCAAGGTCAGTAACTTTTTATACAAAGCTTATATCAACTAACTCTGTATGTCTATCTGTCTGTCTGGTAAAAAGTTTGTACACGTTATTTCTCCCACACTCATTCACGGATCAAGCTGAAACTTCGCACAATTATTCATTGACATAGACAAAATATGAATCAATAAAATAATGTAACCAATTGGACAATTAATTACTGGTAATTCATTATTTTGTTTAATAGCAACAAAGGAAACTTATAATTCATACAGATATGGCTAAATATTTGGGGTTTAGTCAAATTGATACTTTAAACAATAATTTATTGTACCTAACAAAACATGAATCAATGAGCGAACATACTAAATTAGTCAATTAATTATTAGTAATCAATTATTTTGTTTGATATCAAACAAAGGAAATAGCTTGTACATTATTGGTAGATCTAGTTTTAAGGTTTTAACTTCTTCCCCTTTAGATCAGCTTTGTTTGTTTGTTCTTTTTTATGATTGTTTTATATTTTGTTTGTTCTTTTATAACCAAAGGATTTTATGTTTCAATTCCTTCTACTAGTATGCACTCTTCGGTTCTAGGAGGATGTTAGGAAAATTTTGAGTTGAAAGTCGCGTTTGTCATGGGTTCGATCCCATACTGGCCAATTTTTTAGTAATGATCTGATCCAATCAAACCCGATCTAATCTGGTTTATGATCCGATCCTATTGGATACTACGCTGCACAATTGTGTCTTGTACATTTGTTTCTCTAGAACCTTCAATGTCAAGGTTTTTCCAGTTCTGCTCAATTCTGATTAATATTTTTATTTTTCCTGGACACCCCCTCTTTCTCTTGCCTTGTGGGTTCCACTTCAATGCCTGCCTTGTGGGTTCCACTTCAATGCCTCCACTTCAATGCTTGTCTTGTGGGTTCCACTTCAATGCTTGTCTTGTGGGTTCCACTTCAATGCTTGTCTTGTGGGTTCCACTTCAATGCCAACCTTGTGGGTTCCACTTCAATGCTTGTCTTGTGGGTTCCACTTCAATGCTTGTGTTGTGGGTTCCACTTCAATGCTTGTCTTGTGGGTTCCACTTTAATGCTTGTCTTGTGGGTTCCACTTCAATGCCAACCTTGTGGGTTCCACTTCAATGCCTACCTTGTGGGTTCCACTTCAATGCCTACCTTGTGGGTTCCACTTCAATGCTTGTCTTGTGGGTTCCACTTCAATGCCTACCTTGTGATGATGGTTGATCCTTCACGCAAAGTGTGCCCAATCTAACCCCTCATCCTTTTATTTCTTCTTTGCTTGTTCTACAAGAACTTTGGTTGGTTCTCTGTTGCTGATGTTGTCTGCTCAATGGGTGTGAAGGATTCAACGTAGGCAGCTGTTAATAAAAGTTTTTATTTTTCTAATCGCAGTTTTAGCTGTCCTCCAGAGCTCGGTTCTATAGAGACAAAATGGCGCTAGAACTAAAGAAGCGAATCTTTGTTACCGATGAAATTTCTCTTGAAGTCCAGAATTTCTTGAGCTCTATGAGGCGACTTTTGCTTTGCTATTCCTTGCTTTGGACCCTCGCTATTTTGACCCACATTGGTTGGGAGAGAATATCTAGATCTATGTCGTCTGCAAAGTTTTTGGTAGCTTTGTGTTTCCAGACTATTTGTTGACTTGCAATACACTACGACTCTGCCATTTTGATTGTTCTAGTCAGTGCTGAAGCTAGATTTGTTCTAGTCAGTGCTGAAGCTAGAATTGTTCTAGTCAGTGCTGAAGCTAGAATTGTTCTAGTCAGTGCTGAAGCTAGAATTGTTCTAGTCAGTGCTGAAGCTAGAATTGTTCTAGTCAGTGCTGAAGCTAGATTTTTCTTTTCGCATTATTGTTGGTCTTATAGTTCTGGATATGCAACATTCATCACTTCGGGGTTAAGTATTAGAATTATCACTTAATCATACATAGTTATTACATAAGCTAAGATCACACCTTCTTTTCATTTCATTGAAACTTTCTTGTTAAAATATTTTCTTGCAAGTGTTTAGTAGTATGACTGTACTACTGCCAGAGTATCATCAGGATCTAGTGCCTTCCTTTTTGTTTTCACTGCTTTATATTAAAGCGTCGACTTTGTTGGTAAACATACATCTATTTATAGATACTATCAGCTTCTTGGTCAATCTGAATCTATTTGTTAAAACTCCCTCCATTCTTACAGATCTTGAGCTCATGTAGGAACTGTTCTTTTAGCAGCTCACTAAACAGCTCTTTATGTTTTCTTCATTTACATTCACATTTACATTCACATTTACATTCACATTTACATTCACATTTACATTCACATTTACATTTACATTCACATTTACATTTACATTCACATTTACATTCACATTCACATGTACATTCACATTCACATTCACATTCACATTCACATTTACATTTACATTTACATTCACATTTACATTTACATTTACATTCACATTCACATTTACATTCACATTTACATTCACATTTACATTCACATTTACATTTACATTAGTTTGTCGATTGCTAATCTTTCTTCCTTCCCACTGCAGTGGCAGCCACTAATTGAGAGCTGCTTCTCAAAGTGCAAGCTGAAAACAGTCAACACTTGAATGAAAAGGAACAATTTAAACTTGAAGGCACATCTACATTGAAACGTAGGAGTGTGTCTAATAAGTGACCTCGACAGACTTTATCAGTTAGTCGAATGGAATGTTTCTAAATCAGCTGCTTCTACCACTGACATGGATAACTTTCTCATATCAGTGTCAGCAGCGTAGCTAGGGTCGGTTAGTGTCAGCCACACCCCCAAAAAATAAGGCACATTAGATAATAATAATAATAGTATGTGAAAATAACAAGAAAGCCGCACTCCTCCAGCAACAACAATTATTTTCATTTCTCGGGAAGTATGACTCTGAATGTGGAAAATATCAAATGGTGGTATTGTTTTTGATGACATGGGCTACGCCACGAGATTCCCAAATGTGACAAAGTCGTCAAGGCGGCATACTTAACGAGGCTGCTGAAATCAATATCCCAAAACAAGAGTTTACCATGGAAGACAGAGTTATCAGGTCTAAAAATAACGAACAACATATCTGGTAACTCTCACAAATGTCTAGCATATGAAAATATAGAGGGACCACATTGGCAGGATGTCCACCTTTGTCAGGATCCGCTATCAGATGAACGTTGGGAAACATTTGGTCCTGACACATGATCTGACTGAGAAAAACACGCGCTTTCAACTATAAGTACTCATTACAATAGTTTTCAAATCTACCAACTACTAACTCTACTGCATAGGGGTTAAACCATAGGGGTTAAACCATAGGGGTTAAACCATGGACAACTATCAATGCATCTCGATATGATCATTGAAAATTGTAACATTATGCCTACGAGTTCGACGATTGAGGTTGAGTGCTATATTTCTCATGTATACACAGATTAAGGATGAGTGCTATATTTCTCATGTATACACAGATTAAGGATAAGTGCTATATTTCTCATGTATACACAGATTAAGGATGAGTGCTATATTTCTCATGTATACACAGATTAAGGATGAGTGCTATATTTCTCATGTATACACAGATTAAGGATAAGTGCTATATTTCTCATGTATACACAGATTAAGGATAAGTGCTATATTTCACATGTATACACAGATTAAGGATAAGTGCTATATTTCACATGTATACACAGATTAAGGATAAGTGCTATATTTCTCATGTATACACAGATTAAGGATAAGTGCTATATTTCTCATGTATACACAGATTAAGGATAAGTGCTATATTTCTCATGTATACACAGATTAAGGATGAGTGCTATATTTCTCATGTATACACAGATTAAAGATAAGTGCTATATTTCACATGTATACACAGATTAAAGATAAGTGCTATATTTCACATGAATACACAGATTAAGGATAAGTGCTATATTTCTCATGTATACACAGATTAAGGATAAGTGCTATATTTCTCATGTATACACAGATTAAGGATAAGTGCTATATTTATCATGTATACACAGATTAAGGATGAGTGCTATATTTCTCATGTATACACAGATTAAAGATAAGTGCTATATTTCTCATGTATACACAGATTAAAGATAAGTGCTATATTTCACATGTATACACAGATTAAAGATAAGTGCTATATTTCACATGAATACACAGATTAAAGATAAGTGCTATATTTCACATGTATACACAGATTAAAGATAAGTGCTATATTTCTCATGTATACACAGATTAAGGATGAGTGCTATATTTCTCATGGATACACAGATTAAAGATAAGTGCTATATTTCTCATGTATACACAGATTAAAGATAAGTGCTATATTTCACATTAATACACAGACCCAGACGTGACCTGCCCCCAATGATGCAGACAAAGCCGATGTTCGCATAGGGGTCTGTTTAAGTTCTCTTTTCGTTGTCTGCTACTTTTTTTTCAAAAATGTTAAATTGTGTTTGAACCCTAATGGTAAAAATGAGATTGAAAGAATTGTCTGAACATTTTAGCTTATGTCATTTAAGTTTTAATGTAAGCATGGCGTCATTTCTGTATACTCTATCCTAAAATGTAATCCTGTGTTTCTCAAAATGTGTTTCGCTGCAATATTTATAAAAAAAAAATCGAACGTTATTTTCTTCAGTTTCCTACAGTCGTGAGAAGCAACTCTGTCTGCCTGTCTGGTCAAATGTTTGAACACGCTATTTCTCCCACAATTATTCATTGGTGAAGACAGTACATGAATCTATAAAAAAAAAAATATAATTAACCAGTTAGTCAATTAATTACTGGTAATTACTGGTAATTAATTATTTTTTAGATACCACCAAGGAAGAGTATTCCTTCAGTAGTCACAGATATGGCTCACTATGTGCTGTTAGAACAGTTAGATAAGTGTCACACCTTTTTTCTCCCACACCCATTTTCTGATAAGTATTTAAGTGCACTAAAAATGGTTAACCCCCCCCCCCCCCCAAATGAAATCCCCCCCCCCGAAGGGGTGATCGGAATTTAGTGACAGATTTTTTGCTTTGATTCTATTTATTTTAGGTGAGATTTAAAACAACTCCATCTCTTCCCCCAACGCAGTTAAGGGGGTTTTGAGTTTAAAACCTCCTACCAGGGGCTTTTGCAGTCAAATCCCCCTCTTCTATAAAACAAAAACAAAAAAAATCCCCAAATTCCAAGAGCATAGCTAAGTAAGATTTTGATTTTAAAACCACCTCCGAAATTTACGTTAAAGCCCCTCTTCTATATAAGACTATCCAAACATATACATATACATACATACATATATATATATACACATACATATACTATGCAGTCACCAGATTTTATGAGCGTAGCCAAGAGAGGTATTGTGTTTGATGCTAAAAAATACTTCTTTAATACAAAAAAAAAGCAAATTACGCACTCAAAATGCTATGAGCGTAGCCAAGGGGGTTTTGAGTTTAAACCCCTCTTCACTGGAATTTGAAGCTAAAAAAATACCTTTTCAATATAAAAAAAAGCAAATTTCACACTAAAAAGTCTATGAGAGCGTAGCTTTTATACTGGAAATAGTGCTTTGCGGCGGGGCTACGCCCCGCTCTGGGGGAGCTCTCTGCGCTCCCCCAGACCCCCTTGCTGGCAAGGGGGGGGGGAGTCTACAATTTTCCCACTAACTCCAGGAAGAACCTATTCTAGGGTACAATAATCGTCTTCCAAAAGATTGAAGGGTCAGAATGTAATAAAGATTAATTATGTACACACACAATCACACATATGAATTTTTTTAGGGTTCCCCCCACCACCCCCACCCCCGAAAAAAATCCTGGTTACGCCCATGATATATATATATAGGTCTGTGGTGAAGCACTGAAAACTCCAGGTAGAGCTGCTTACTTGGATAATGTTCTCGTTTATTTGTGTCACTAAGTAGAATGGTGTTGCGCTAGATTTCGCATGTAAGATTTGATTGTATAACTTTTGATGTAGTAGTTCTTTGGATCTACCAGAGGATTTTGTTCCTAATGTTTGGTATTGAAACTAATACTTTCCTATAAAAAGTAATTCATTTATTTTTAAAAAATGGTTAATTGGAATTTCTGGCCTCATTATCGTTAGGCCAGAATATTATCCCGTTAGAATTAGATGAAGGATAATAGTGTCGTGACTGTAGTCTTTGATTTATTTGGTCTCTTGTAGTCCTACCTTGCGCTGTTTGTAGCCATACAGGACACTGAAGACGGAACAGGGTGGTTATAAAAGTGTTAAATAAAGAATAAGAATATTACTTGACACATGTTCTATCTATAAGGGGGCGTTACTCGTGGATCAAATGTTTAGGATCAATGACAACTATTTGTTGAACGCTCACGTCTTTCTTCTGTCTCTAGCTGGGTCCCAGACGACAACGCCAGACACTGTGAACTGTGCTCCACCAAATTTACTCAGCTAAAACGACGTCATCACTGCCGCATGTGTGGTGCTGTTAGGTGTGGCAAGTGCTGCAATGAGAAGGTGAGGACAACCACATTAACCACATTGAAATGATTCCGATCAATTTATCTTATCATATAAAATACAGACGTTACTTCAAAAAAAAAAAGATGATTACGTCCTACGCGACATGCATCTAGTCATGTATGCTAACAAATGGTTTAAATTCTGCCAAGTCATTGGTTTTCCTGGCTGGCTCAGGCAACCCATTCCATGCTCTAATAGCACTAGGGAAAAAATAGCGATTGTACAAATTTGTCCTAGCATATGGAACAAGGAATGTGCCTTTATCTTTGTGTCATTTAATAGAGGAATGAACAACAATTAGTAAAGTACTCAATTGTTGAACTGAATGTCACAAGCTCAAAGTACCCAACTGTTGAACTGAATGTCACAAGCTCAAAGTACCGACACTGGAAAGGATTATTTTTTCGGAAAAACGTTTAAATGAAACGGGGTGGCTCAGTGGTTAAGCACTTGGCTTCCAAACCTGTGGTCCTGGGTTCGAATCTCGGAGAAGACTGGGATTTTGAATTTCGGGATTTCTTAGGGCGCCCCTGAGTCCATGGGTACCTGACTCAAGTTGAGGAAAGTAAAGGCGTTTGGTCGTTATGCTGGCCACATGACACCCGGCGCGTTTACCATTGTTAATCGTCTGCCCTATAGATCGCAAGGTCTGAAAGAGGAACTTGACTTTTCCTACTTAAAGACGTTTCAGTTATGTCTTTGATTCATGTCTCCCCCGTATCTGTCTATAGAAAATATGTTAGTAACGCACCACAAACAGCTAGTAATAGTACCTATACATCATTAATACATGATTAGTGGCAAGCGTGGTCGAGAGGCTAAGTACGCTTGAACTTGACTTAGCTTGGCAAGCTATGAAGGGAACTTGAGGAGAGTTGTGTTTACTGAGCGCCTACAGGCAGCACGGAAAACCTTCTCCCAGATGCCCCTCTCTTCCCCACCCCACCCCCACCCCAACTGGTCCACAAATGAGATTGGATATAGCGCTCTGAGCTTGCTATAAGTATACTATAATTATTATTATTATTATTATTATTATTATTATTATGAATTGATTCTTCCGTTTTTTGTTCCTTCTCTGTCAGATTCCTTTGCCACAACTTGGTATTGAAGATGCTGAAAGAGTCTGTGACTCCTGTAGGACCGTGACAGAGCTTGTAACAAAGTCAAGGTCATCTATTGAAGTAAGATTGACGTCTGCTAACTTCACATTGATAACTGACTCACTTCGTCGCATCTTCTATTTAATCTTCAAAAAATCTTTGGATAATAGATCCATCTTCTTTGATGCCTTCCACTCTATAAATTTTTTCTTCAATTTCAAAATTAAGTTAAATAGCATCATTATTGGACATTCTTAAAAGTAGAAAAAAAAGCTTGAATAAACAATTAGAAGAATAGCTAATAGGTCAAGAAAGATCCAGCTCCAAATTGAGTGCATTTCAAATCTATTGTTTTCGGTCACAATGTTCTACAATGTTCATGACCAAAAAGTAACCTTACATGGTTGAGCTGCTTTAGCCAACTTCATTCGAATTTGTTTTTTCAGATTGAATCAGGCATGAAGAGAATACTACATTCTGTGACTGTTTTTCAGATAACTAAATCTTTGTAGATATTGAAACGATTATGTTCGATTTTTAGGTGTCAATACAATGCACGCTAACAGAAAACAAGATTGCAAGAAAGTTTGTCTTAGAATACAAACTCAGAGGCGGCCCTCACCAGATCCGCCCATGAACAATGAATATTCAAGCCATAGGCTTGTTTTGATTATCGATAGTTGTTTTTTTCTAAAGTAATAAAAATTTCAAAGAATCATTAGGCGTTGTTTTTTCACTTGAAAACTATTATTGATAGTGAGATTTTTGACTTACATTTATTAATTTTTTTTTTTACCCAAAAGGAAGGAATTAGCTTTTCGGTATATTTTCTTGTTTTTCGACCTAAATGTTACAGACAGACGACACAAAAGTAATTTCGGCTTTTTATCTTTGGAGGGGGGGGCGCTACAAAAATACAGATTATTTCAGACTTCTGGGGGACTAACATAGCCCACCTTGTACAGGGAGGGCACGCCACTAATCAAACCACTGTGTAATAAATTTTGGACCTTAAATAATGACTATCTCCGCTTCTACTAAGTTCTACTACATCTAGTCATACAATGATACATTTGGTGCGTTTGGACACATTTATTTTCTGCTTTTGTACAGCATTCATGCTTATAGCAATGCTGCAATTTTTTTAAATAGACCATCTTGGAAAAAAAGTATTTGGGAGAAGGTTTCCGTGCTTTAATAACAAAAGTAATTTTTTAAAAATATTTCTGCTCATGTCAGAATTCTAACTTGTGCCTCCACTGATACGTAGCCTATTATAAAAGCTTTCCTCCACAAACTTTTTTCATTTAAAAAAGTGGTGTATTTTTATGAGAAAAAAAATGCTTGCATATTTAAAATTATAAATTAAACATTTCGTTTTAAGGAACTAAAATGCAGCCATTGCACCAGAAATTTGCAAGATCTAAAATGTCATAATATCGGATTTTCAATATCTTTTCTAGTTTCTGTGATTTAAATGGGACAGACGGACACACAGACCACACAAAACTAATAGCGGCTTTTCACCTTTCGGGAGCAGCTATAAATCTGAATGATCTTTTTTGGTATTCCATTTAGTGTATAGGCGACATGAAATGTGAGTTTCAATAGAGCGGTTTGCTTTCTATGTCTCGGTTGTTCCTTCAGAATTTATGATTTTCACATCCTAGCCCAAACTTCCTGAACAAGGAGGGGGCTGAGGGGCAGGGTTCGAACCAGGGACCATCTAGACAACAGTCCAGGGCGCATAGCAATCGACCAGATTGTTGTTGTTGCGGCTTCTCTCATTAGTATGCAAATGTCAAGTAGATCAATTGCCAGTAGTAGAAAGACAATCCGACCTATTTGTGTCACAATACTAAAACCTTTAGTGCAATATAATCGTATGTAGCCAGATTTCTCTCTCTATTTTTTTTTAGGATTCGTAAAATGTGCTTAAATATTAGGGTGGTTTCTTTTGTTTCTGTTTTGGCCATTAATGTCTTGATTGTGTATGTCTCTGGCTCAGTGATGGACATTTTCCTTTACTTCCAGACCTATCTAACAGACTCGGCCAAAGGCTTGGCCTCGTTTGCAAAACACGACAAACATTTGAAAAAGGTGAGCGGCTTAAACACTATATTTGTGTATGGCGATTGTACATTATATTTTAAACATACATCTTTTCCAGAACGAGGCAATGCGAGCACTTCCGTTGTAGAACATTGTAGACAACGAAACATTAGCCCCTAGGTAACAAATGTGTGTATTATCCATAGACATATATATATAGACTGGACGATAAAGTAAAAATTATTATGGGAAACATTTGGGAAAAGATACGTTTGTATGAGTTATACAGCAGTTATGAGCAGTGTACAATTAAAAGTATTTATAGTTTGTTTGTTTTTCAGCCATAACCTATATAATTGATAGAACCCCTTCTGTATTATTATATCTCTAATCGTGCCTAATTATAAATAGTTTTAAATGCTAGATTTAGATCTAGTCTATATAAATACTATAGTAAAAAAAATACTACTTACTACTAGTACTATACTACTATACTTTACTATAAACTATAATTGTAATCTGTATAGTCTAGTCTATAGTCTATAGTTAGTATATAGATAGTCTAGGACTAGATTCAAGATTGTCACTAGATCTATAATCTATAATCTATACTTATACTAGATCTAGTCTATAGTCTGCATGCATAGATGATAGACTGACTAGTTTAATAGTTAGTAGTAAAAAGTATGAAAAGTATTAGACCTAGTTATTACAAATATTAGTCATATTTATTAGATTTAGATCTATCAATATTAAACCAGTGACAGTCACAGTGTCAGTGATACTGAATTATTCTGACTTACTGAAACTGAAAGTTAATGTGTTGTGTGTGTATAATATTCAATTTTTTTCAACCTTTAGAATTTATCCTTGGCCTATCGTACTACGAACATTAGAACACGTTCTGCTCATTTTCTTTGACTTTTTTGACTAAAAACTAATTCTAACAATTTGAATCGATAAGACGACCGCCATACATTAATAAAGAAGCCATGTCAACAAACATAGATCCACATCACAAACCTATATATATTTGCCTATGTCTATGATTATGAAACAAAGGCAAAATATTGGGAATATGGCAGTTTTGTACTTTTCAAAACTAAAGATCATAATTATATATTGGCTGAAATGTTAGTCCTAGAATTTATAGCTCGATTGCCGCCATTTTTTTCTCACATAGATAGAGTACATAAAACATATTTGACTTCCCCCAAATAAAAATAACTTCCTACTTCCAGTCTATATTTATTTATGTCTATGGTATTATCTTACGATGGGTCTCGTTTTGGGTATCAATATGGCGGAAACCTTTTAGTCTTCTTGTGTATGCAGAGGTGTTTTTTTTTTCTGGGGAGGTTGGTGTGGGTTAAAATAATTATACCTAACACTAAAAGTCACAAAGCGAAACATATGTGCAGGGGTAGAGCTATAAAGCGGTCATTTCATTTGGGTGGTAAAAAAAAACGAAGAAGACTCCAACCAAAAACAAAAGCCCATTTTTAACGCAACGAAGCACGACCATCCAAAAGTATTAAAATCAATGGATCTTCTCAAAAGGTGTAAATATTGACTATCGTGCAAATGAAGATGAAATTTGCAACAGAGTACAATGGAATCGCTAGAAGTCCTATTTATAGACTTTGCTATCTTTAGGTTAGGGACATCAAAATCTCAGTCTTCACCGAGATTAGAACCAGGGACCGCCTGAGTTCAGAAGCCAAACGCTTTACCACTCAGCCACCAAACTTATATGTAATTGATGTTTTTTTAAATCAATGTTTACATAACTTGCGACGAAAAGAAAACTTAAATAAACCCCCCGGGCGTACCTAGTTCTGTGTAATCATGGGAAATTCTTTATTTATTCTTTATCTTCGGAATCCAAAACAAACGTTTGATAGTAACTGTCTCTGTAGTCAATCTGTTTCTGTGCTTGTAAATTGTATCCAGGGGCGTAACTAGGGATTTGGGGGCCCGGGGGGATTGACCTCTTTGGGGGCCCCTTGCATTTTGACATTCGACATATGACATGAGATAATGTACGCAAAAATAAATAAGCCCCAAATCAAATTGGTTCAGTATATCAGTAAACTTAACAAAAAGTAATCATCAAGACTATTTTAATGAATAATACCGTTGTTTATTAGTTAAATAATGCACAAGTGACAAATCTAAATTGATATCGCTTCACGTCGTGCATTCTGTGCAGCAAAGACATCTAAAACATCAACTACATCGATACTTTCTAGTATTTGTGACTTCACTGACATTAAAACCATGATAAGCCTTTCTTGCGTCATTGTGCTCCTGAAATAGTTTTTGATGAACTTGAGCTTTGAGAATGATCTCTCACATGACGTAATGGAAGTGGTCTGAGTTAGCGGTATTCGGAGGAGGTTGCAAAGTTTGAGCTCAATATGTCTATTGGTGATTGTATTACTGGTTTGTTAATGAAATATGCTCGTGCATCAATGACATCATTGAAAAAGCGATTTTCCATTTATTTCATCATACAAACTGGAAAAGTAGCACAGTTTGTCACAAGCGTGTCTTCATCTAACAGGTGTCTTGGTTCAAGAAGAAACCCATAGGTATTCATTTTCTTTCCAGCCTTTGGAATCTGCCCTTCATCTCCATATGAAATTTGTCCAGCACTTCTGTCGTATTACGTTTGAATTGCAGTTCTATTGACAGTCCTACATTAGAACTCAACTTTCCATCAAGTCTTTTCTTTCTTCTGGTTGTTTTGATTACTGGGAATCCATAGTATTCACTACCTTCTTTTGCTTTTTCGATGGATTGGGTTTTTATCAGTTTGTCATCATTTTGCAGAAAGCATGAAAGGGTACTAATTTCTTTAGCAGCTTCCCGTATATGCAGTCCATACTTTTGTAGCTTCTTCCGAACTATATTAATTGGGCGCAGGAGCTTTGACCAGAATTCAAGATAGGCAAAAAATTCTTAATTTTCCACTGTATGAAGAAGATTCTGTGCTAATATTATATGGTTTTACGTCATTGTTGGTTGTTTATGTTTTGTGCGAAAGCAAAAGGATTCAGAGCATACAAAAGTGAGAAAGATCCATATCTCGTTAAGCTCGAGTATAGAAATACTCCGATAAGTAGACTGCCGTATTCACCATCACAATTGCTGACGAGTAGAAGACTCAGGGAATGATTCCAACTGATCACAAACTATTGAAACCATCGGTAGCTCAAAATGCAGAGACATTACTCAACGAACGACAGATGAAAAGAAAAGTGAAATACGATGCAAAAGCAAGACTACCTAAAGATTATTCTGTCGGAGAGTTCAAACATGGCAGAAAGCAGTTGTCATAAAAAAACATTCATCACCCAGATCTTACATCATAAAGACAAACGGTGGAAAAACATACAGAAGAAATCAACGCTTTTTGAATAAGAGTTTCAATGAAGACATCTCTGGGTACTATGATACCGATGAAGACAATGAACTGCAAACTGTTGGAACAAACGAAACAGACAGTTATAGACCAACGTCTAGAGAACTTGTTGTGCCAGTCAAGACAACCAGAAATGGACGAATTCTTAAAGTTCCTAGTAGAAAGGGCCGGCCTTAGACCACTGCAGCCTATGCGGTCGCAGTGGGAACCGCGCTTTAATAGGCCCCGCGCTAATTCCAAGTGTACATTATTAAATTAAACCATTATAACGTATATAAAATAACAGGTTTTTCGCGACCTCCTGATTTTCCAGGGCTCCAGGAAATCTCATGAAAAGGCAAAATATACGATAAAGTCCTGAACTTTTTTTGAATTTATTCAAATCTCCTGAAGAATAGACGAAATTGACATTTTGGGGTGACAATAAATAAAAAGTGACATTGCGAGCTTTCATTTGATAAAAATTTATTGCAAAGACGAAAGTAGGCCTATTTTCTAATTCAAAAAAACATTATTTTGACATTATGCTTATCCCTACCCAGACTAGGCCCCGCTCGATCTGTTTCGCATAGGGTCCCGAAAATGCTAGGGCCGGCCCTGCTAGTAGATATCACTCTTAAGAACTTTAAAAGGAAGGGTGTGATAATAACTTCAAAAGGAAGGATGTGCTAATATTATATGATATTACGTCATTATTTTTTGTTTATGTTTTGTGCGAAAGCAAAAGGATTAGATGGAAATAAAAAGAGTTTCCATTGGATTGAGGAAAGATGAATAGAGGGGTAATAACTCGAGTGTGAAGTTTAATTGTGAAATTATAGACGCCAAACCCGAATAATTGACTATTCTAGCATTATTAAGAATAACTTTTAGATCTGTTATACTTGATTCTGTAAATTTTGCTTCAAGGTTAATTAGTGTAGCCATATAATACTCGCCATTTAGATCTATTATTAGTAAAGGTAACAAGATACCTGGAATTCGCTGTATATCATGCAGTTTTATTCGTGGCAACAAAGTTTAAAATGTAAGACTAATTTTAGTTTTTAAATTTGATCTCTGTGGGAAAAAAATATTTTTTAAAATGTCAACAAAGTCAACGTACTGATAGACCTAGATCTAGGTTTAGTCTTTGTTATAAATTTAATCCATAAATGTTGAAAAAAAAAGACACCCGTTGACACTATTTGTCAATCAAACATATTAATTTATGTATTTACAAATAAATTTCGGACACCCATTTGGGGGCGCCCCCCTAGGTGGGGGCCCGGGGGGATTTTAAAATTCTCCCCCCCCCATCCCCCCCCCCCTTAGTTACGCCACTGATTGTATCTCATATTCAAGACTAATACTTTATAGTAGTTTCAAGGCCTAATCTTTCTGTGCATGAGGCTAAGTTGTGTTGACTTTGTGTTTCTTTGTCTAGCTGATTGAACTCGGAGGCATGCAGGCTCTCATCACACTCGCATCTACAGACAATAGCAACGTTCTGGTACGTATACAGAGAAGGTAACGTTTGAGTCATGAACTTTTTAACAATGCTTATATTAACTTTCTCTTTACGTCTGTCTGTCAGTCTGTCTGGGTGGATACCTCAAAGAATTGGCTCACTATAATATCAAATATGCACCAGTCAATGTTCTCACTCATTCACAATGAAATGGATGAAATAATTCTTTTCTCGATTATTTTGTTCCCCAGAGTCACGTGGTATCCGGTCTCCAGTCTCTATCCACACACACAGTTCTACATCGCTATTTAGCAGACGCAGGAGCCATTAAAGCTATTTGCAAGTAACTAAAGCCTCAGGCACAGCTTGAGCACGTAAAGGCCTTGCGATGAAAACATTGCCCCCCCTCCCCCAATTGTAAAAAGAAGTCTTATAAAAACAAAGTGTTTTTTCAAAATTCTGAATTTTTACGCTGAAGAGTTATGAAGTCTCTTACATGAAATGTTTCAACTTTGATAGTTTACCCTAAACGAGTTGGTTGGCGGAACGCCAGAGTGGCTGACTCGATTGTTAGGGTTGAGTCACTATTAATAAAAATATTTTTCGGGAAAAAAATAAAGTCTTTAATCTTTGTGATGGTCACCCCTAATTTCGTCCACTATTAACTATTAGTTTGACACTTCTTGACCCGCCTTATAAAAGTCTTTAATGGACGCATAACTTTTTCGTGTTTTTTTTATCTTAATAGATATTCGATCTATTTGACATTTTCATCGAATCAGATTTGAAGAGAATATAAAAAAAAATTATGTGCCTCAGTATTTGCTAGTGCAAAGCTTTCAATAGGTGCAATATACATGTCAGAAAGTTGTTTTCAACGCTTATATGACTTAGTCTGTCTGTCTGGTCAAAATCTTGCACGCATTCCATTCTCGGACCAAGTTGAAACTTTGCACAATTATTTATTGTCGATGACAACACTTGAATAAAAAATGATTACCTAATTAGTTAATCAATTAGTTGTGGTTAAATTATTTGATTCATATGGAAAATGTACTAAATTAAGGCTAATGTAGATCGTTAGACACAAATTCAAAATATCAATGAAGTAATAAAACCTTCAATTTGTATAAGTACTTGAATAGTTCAGTGGCTAAACAAGTTGGCCTCCCATTATGAAGGTTCGAGTTAAAATTCCAACTCGAGAAAACCTTTCTTTAAAATTGTATTTGAAAATGCAGCACGGAAACCTGCTTCCAGATGATTGAAAACCTAATGTATTCACATTCATTGATGCAATGTCACTCAACATTTGCGAGTTTTTAAAAAGTTTTTAAATTAATTTAACCTGTTTCGTTTCGTTTTTTTTTTCGTACTTTTTGTTCTTGCACTCTATGACTTATTGAAAAATCAAATTGTAGTCCTCTGAACATAGACGTATATGTTTGAATATGCAGAATTCTGAGTACAGTGGGTGACAGCAATGAGCAAATAGCACTGGATGGTATCAGCTCTCTGAAAACATTTTGTAGCGTGGCCAACCTTAAAGCTAAAGGTAACACAATGTAGTGTGTGTGTGTGTGTGGGGGGGGGGTTGTTATAAGCTTTTTTTTTTTTTTTCGTTTTTCTTTTTATGTATCTAATATATAAAGTAGAATGTTAGGAAAATGTGTGTATGTATTTACTATGCATGTATGTGTATGAATCAAAACAGTATGATCAAGCTTGATCAAATTTAACATAAATATTCCATTGATCATGACGTGATAGTAGTGTATGTTTAATGTCCCTCCCCAGGGGCGGACTGACTATATGGGCATTCGGGCAAATGCCCGGTGGGTCGGTATCCAAATGGGCCGGTCCATTGGCCTCCTTCAGTCAAAGAACGACTATGGTTCATCTCGAACACTTTTTCATATGGCTGTGGAGCCCTATTTTGGAGAGACACTCCCGTCCACATATATTGCAGGTCAAGGTGGCTTTCGCTTTTCTTCAAGAGCTGAGGCTCATGTTTTCTCGCTGTCCTTAGCTTTCTTGGTCACCGTCTCTCTCCAACTAGTGCGGTCTAAGGCTATGTCATCCCAATGGTCAGTATCAATGTTCACTGATTTTAAATCCCGCTTTATCACCTCCACCTAACGGAAGTGAGGGCGACCAGTTTTTCTTGAGCGAGACGCAAGTTGCCCGTACAGAATGATTTTCGGGATGCGATTGTCCTCCATCCGGCGGACATGTCCTAGCCGAGCCTGACTAATTTCATCGAACACATTTACCGCAATAATGTAATAGGATACATTCGTAGACAGTGCTACGAGTAGGCTTAATCCTTTTAGGGCCTGAACACTTTGAAATTAAAAAGCAACTTAAGGCCTATATTCCTTATAAGGATATAGTGTTCACAACTATCTATACATTATCAAACTTAAAATAATGATTTTGAGGACAGGTAGATTAAAATTGGATGTCCATCATATTATATACAATTTTTGGGCCGATTATATAGAAATGCTCGGGTCGATTTGGACATCCAGTCCTCCGTCCCTGTCCCTCCCACAACCTTCAGTTCCTTAAATAAACAAATAAATGTATCTCTATTAAAGAACGAAACTTTTAACGTTTTAACAAATTGGGAAAACCCTTCTCATTGTATGTTATATTTGAGATATTACTATCAATATATATATTATTATTACTATCAATATATATATATATATATATATATATATATATATTGTTACAAATGACCAGTGACAGGAAGAGGTTAACGTGTGACCCCGACGAGATAACACAGCAGCGGGTGTTCCCTGGAATGTACATGTATAAACAGAGACAGGATGTGACGTGTCCTTACATGTTATTCCAAAAGGTACTAGCAATGTCCAGTGACAGATAGAGGTCACAACTTGTGACCCCGGCAAGATGACACTGCAGCCAATGTTTTCTGGAATCTACATGTATAAACAAAGACATGATGTGACGTTTCCTTACGTGTTATTCCAGAGGATACTAGCCGTGTTTGTGCAACTTTGGACAAGCGATTAGGGACTCTATATAAGCCAGAGAGTTAATGTGAAAGTCAGTCGTATGGAGTCGTGAGTGAGTCGTCGGTACTGGTGTCTACTGTGCGAGACTAGTAGAAGAGAGATGTGTACGACTCGATGCAAGTTAACTAGGGTAGAGTTAACTGGAGTGGACTACTGTCGTTAAAGTCTATACAGCGAACTACAGTGGACTTGAGCCGTTACAGTCGATACAGTCGATGTAAGACGTGTTTGGCTCTGATTCGGTAGACTTGAGTACGACTTGGTTCAGCTTTGGGAGACCTGGAGCGACACTGGGAAGTGTGTCGTTGGTCTGTTCTGTGGAATACGGCTCGATGCAAGTTGAGAAATGAATTGCAACGAAGTAAAGAGATGAATTGCAACGAAGTATAGCTAACTGTAAACTGACAGATATTGTACAGTCTTCTACGCTTTTCTACATGTTACTGTAACAAATTGTTAGAGTTAATAGACAATAAAGTTATATGAAGCTGAAAATTGAGTCGTCAAGTTCTTTGCAGTGTTTTTATTTGTGTGCCTACTAATACATTTAGCCAGAAGATTCAGAAATACGTCACAATATATATATATACAAAGTTCCCCTTTCAGACCTTGCTATCTTAAATGCAGATGATGTAAAAGGTCATATGTTTCTGTTGTGGCCTATGGTTAACGAGAGTGTCATGTGGCCAGCACAACGACCATTCGCCTTTACTTTCCCAAACTAATGTCAAGTATTCATTAAAGCTGGGTGGACTCTTAGGCGCCCTAACGATCCCGAATTAAGAACCCTGTCTTCACTAGGATTTGAACCCGGGACCCCCGGTTCTAAAGCCAAGCCACTCTGTCACAGTTACATGACCAGTATATCATTTTATGTGTGTATGTGTTGTGGGGGGGGGGGGTTATTACTTTTTTACCATGCCATTCGTTTTCTTCAGTAACAATGATTGGTATAGCAACTACTGTTGAAAGCTTAAACTTGTAACATGAAGAAAACTTGAGACCCTATTCGCTTACCTTAAAGTACAACGCGATATATATCTCCATGTAGCTTTGAGTGACGGTGGCATGCAGCCAGTTCTCAACCTGTGTTGGTCAAGGAACGACTCTGTGGTCATCATGTCCGTGCACACACTCAGTCAGATAGCAGATAATACCAACACACACCCGGCAATCTTTGACAGCAAGATGAATATAGTGCCACGTCTGCTGCAGCTGTCGTCTTGCAGTGATGAACAGGTGGGCTGAACTGTTTGAGTTTGAAAAAAAAAAGGGGGGGGGGGCGCTAGAGAGCAAGAGAGATAACAAACAAAAAAAAGAAATAGTAAGAAAGAGCGCCAGAGAGCTAGAGAAAGAGAGAGAGAGAAATAGAAACCAAATAGAAAGATTTAAACATAGATACAAAACTATCGAAATGTACAAATATTTTAAAATAAAAGCTTATATTGATTGAAGTGAAAATACCGCTAAACGGCAGAATATATCTCACTATTGCAAGATTAATCTCCCATTTTGCTATGTAAAACAAAATTAATGAATTACTACTTATTGATAAACTAATTGGTTAATTTTTGGATTGACTCATGCGTTGTCATGGACATTAAATAGTTACGCACAATATCAACTTGATCCGATAATGGGAAATGGGAGAAAAAAGGGTAAAAGATTCTGCCCAGACATACTTACAGACAGACAGACGGAGTGAGTTAATATAAGCTTTGGATGTGGGAGAAATAACGAATCTAAGGGCACCAACCCTACATAGTTAGCCATATCTGTGAATACTGAAGAATTTATTTCTCCTGTTGGTATCAAACAAAATAATCGATGACCAGACACTAATTGACTAATTTGTTCATGTGTTTTATTGGTTCATGTCTTGTCTATGTCAATCAATAATTGTGTAAAGTTTCAACTTGATCCGAGAATAGGTGTGAGAGAAATAATTGATTGAGTGAGTTGATGCAAGTTGTGTAGTGAAAAAAATGTTTGTTTTTTCGTCTCAATAGCTATAGCCAGAGGTAGTTTGTGTTCTAGGATTTACTTTCAAGCGCATTCATCTCTTGTCTTTAGGTTCAGGAAGTGGCTCTCAAAGCGTTAGCCATCTTGTCGACTGGTTTACCTCAACACAAACATCGCATTGTACAGGTCAGTGGTTAATAAATGGCTTTTTCTTTTAGCCACAAGTATTACAGTAAGTTTGAATTTGACAAAATTGAGTTAAACTGCTAATGTTTCTATAATTGCCTACACTTCGGGTGGAAACATTGGCAGAAACTAAACAAAAGTGTTTCACTAAGTAGATCATCTAGTTCACTAAGTAGATCATTTAGTTCACTAAGTAAATCATTTAGTTCACTAAGCAGATCATTTAGTTCACTAAGTAGAGTATTTAGTTCACTAAGTAGATCATTTAAATCACTAAGCAGATCATTTAGTTCACTAAGTAAAGTATTTAGTTCACTAAATATATCATTTAGTTCACTAGTAGATCATTTAGTTCACTACGTAGATCATTTAGTTCACTACGTAGATCATTTAGTTCACTAAGTAGATCATTTAGTTCACTAAGTAGATCATTTAGTTCACTAAGTAGATCATTTAGTTCACTAAGTAGATCATTTAGTTCACTAAGTAGATCATTTAGTTCACTAAGTAGATCATTTAGTTCACTAAGTAGATCATTTAGTTCACTAAGTAGATCATTTAGTTCACTAAGTAGATCATTTAGTTCACTAAGTAGATCATCTAGTTCACTAGTAGATCATTTAGTTCACTAAGTAGATCATTTAGTTCACTAAGTAGATCATTTAGTTCACTAAGTAGATCATTTAGTTCACTAAGTAGATCATTTAGTTCAATAAGTAGATCATTTAGTTCAATAAGTAGATCATCTTGTTCACTAAGTAGATCATTTAGTTCACTAAGTAGATCATTTAGTTCACTAAGTAGATCATTTAGTTCACTAAGTAGATCATTTAGTTCACTAAGTAGATCATCTTTTTCACTAAGTAGATCATTTAGTTCATTAAGTAGAGGTTCATTAACATTTTTTTTTCAATAATAGGAAAATATCAACGCAGAGAATTGTCTGCTTAGAGTATTGGAGAGCAATCCTAATAATCCTCAAATATTATGCAACATGGCTTGTCTGTTGGCCAATTTGGCAACCAATAGTGAAGACCAGGTGAGAACTCTTGTCTACATTTACAAACGTATTTAAATTTTCAAAAATGGATGAAAATTTTAAATTACAATCTTTTTGGTGTATCCGGCGTACATAATGCGAAATTATTGATAAGCTATATTTAGAAAAAAAAAAAACAACATATACTTTTTTGGCACTTTTCAACACTGTAGAGTCAAATTTCTAAAATCTATTTTGCTTTCTGTAAAAATTCATATTTTATTTTTGTTTTTTCTTGTTGTGACCAAATTAACCAGACTTATTTTGTTGTCTGTTAATTTCAAAGTCTCATAATCCTCCTGTTTCTAAAAACAGTAAAATACCTCTTCAGATCTCTGGATCTTATAGGGCAGATAATATGAAGGTCATATGTTTCTGTGGCCGATAGTTAACAAGGGTGTCATGGGGCCAGCACAACGACCAACCGACTTTACTTTGCCAAATGATTTCAGATACCGGTACCATTTGGAGCTGGGTGGACTCAGGGGCTAAATTGAAATTCCCTGTCAGTCAAACTCGAGACCCCTAGGTTCAGAAACCAAGCGCATAGCCACTCAGCCACCAGGCTCCCTACCTTTTTTTCTTGAGGTTCCATTACATTGTCACGACATTTCTCCATTTCACTTTCTCTTTATTTTTCTCTATCACTGAATTGTTTTGCCTAAAGAACGCAAACAGCTATCAAAAATCAACGGGCCAACAAAAAGCAGATTACTGTGAATGATTTTATTGAGAAAATCCTCAACAACTCTCCGTATCTTCTTAGAGTGGGCTTTGAATTGAAAGAAACAAAATTTTTCAATGTATTTTTAAAAAATGTTGAATCAAAATTCGTAAAATACAAACAAGTTTTTTTGAAAACACGTACGTGTGTGTGTGTGTGCTTTCGTTCATAAATAAAAATATCGTTCTTTTCTTTATAATGTAGGTTGTATTCTGACTGGTAGAGAATGTTTCATGTTGGGACTATACATTGCCTTAACCCTTAAGATGCGTGTGGTAGTTTAGCCTCTAAACATGAACATTGTTATTTCATTTTTCATGTCTTATTTGTAAAACAGATCGGCACTTTAAGGGTTAAATGATACTAGAAAGTAATTAGATAAAGTGACTAGTTGTTTTGTAAGTGAAAGTGAAAAGGGGGAGGAGGTACATTTACATTTCAAACAGCAACTATGATCTCCCTACGGCAGTATATTTTAAGATTTACACCCACTTACAGTCTGAGTTGTGTGTTATTGTTACAGGCATCACTTCAAGGCATGATGTTTGTCGCATGTCAAAAGTTGCCGTCTGCTGAGGCCAACACTGAGCTGCTGTGTCATCTTACTAGAGCTCTTGCCAACTTTGCAATTTATAAAATTAATTTAAGTTATCTGGTAAGTAGACTCACAGCAATGGGAAAATAACATTTCTTTCCAACTTGATGGTCTTAACTCTCATTGCTTTATAAAAATCCTTTTTTTATTCAAACTTTTGTTTTAAGATCCTTTATTTGACGAATATATGTAGGCCGCCCCTTTTTTTTTTCTATCGCTAGCAACCCTCACCTCTTTTTATCCGCTAATTTTCATAAGTCCTTCTCAGAGATTACATCAGAAAACATATTGAAAGAGAAACACGCATTACACACTCCATAACACCCCTCCCTCTCTTTGTCAGCGCATTACTGGTGTATAACTGTAGGACTTCCAATAGGAACCATTGCGTCTTAATTTTATTTAGACGCATTTAGAATTCATTATTGAGTATTTGCGAGGACGCTGCCTTTAACAAACAAATCACTGACTTTGTTTTCAATTCTTTGCTTCAGATTAACTATGTCGTGGATATTATTCGCTATGGTCTGAAGTCTTCAACAGTACCTGTCCAATCACAGAGTATGAGATTGCTGCTCAGTCTGCTAGTTGCTTCACCGGCCAGGATGGCTTCTTTACTCATTAGGTAAATATCTAATAACCATTAAACTCTTTAGAAAACCAACACAAATAGAATACTAAACCAACTAGCGATCATTAAATTAAACTAAAGTAGTATAGTAGGCCCCTATTGTATTGTATACATGGGCGTAGCCGGGAGGGGGTAGGTATTTTGTGACTGTTATATTTGCTTTAATTTTTGTTATTGGGTGGGAGATTTTAATGTTTAACCATCGCTTACCCAGTTTAGACAAGAAGTTTTGAGGTTAAAAAAAACTCTCCAATAAAAATCTAAAGCAAACTATGGTCAATAAATTTCATGAGCGTAGTCAAGGAGGGTAAGTTTGAAACCATATTCCAGGGGGGGGGTAGTTTAAAAACCTCATCTTCAATAAATAAAAAAAAAACTAAAGCAATCTACAGTCGCCTAATTCTATAAACGTTGCCATGGGAATTTTGAGTCTAAAATCCCCTTCCAAAGGGTTTTAAGTCTACAACCCCTTCCACGTTGTTTTGAGTTTAAAACCCCACTCTTCATTGAATAAAAAAACTAAAGTAAACTACAGTCAAACAAATTCCCTAATCGTAGTGACGTAGCCAAAGGAAGTTTTTGAGTTTTAAATTTTCTCTCCAGAGGGGTATTGAAGTTATTCCACCACTTTCGAAAAGAAAAAACTAAAGTAAACTACAATCACCCTATTCCATAAGTGTAGCCATGTGGGGTGTAGCTTAACTCCCCCTCCTCCTGAAGCAAAGCTACAGTGACTGAAGCACAGAATAGCCAAAGGGGGTTAGATGTTAAAATCCCAATTCCAATTGTTTTTTTAAAAAAAGCAAAGCTACAGTCACTCCAATAAAAAAAAGACTAAATGAAAACTAGTCAACTAATTCCGTGAGCGTAGCCAAAGGGGAGGAGGTGTTGATGTTAAACCCCCTTCCAATAAAGAGAAAAGCAAAGCTTCAATCACTAAATTCCATGAGCGTAGCCAAAACTGTGGTTACCATTTGAGCCTAGGAATGGGGGGTTTTCTGCTAGATGCTGGAACACATGTTTAAAAAAAAGTAAATTTATGTGAAATCAATCAACAGACATAAAAAAAAACAACTAAAGTAAACTTCAATCATTTGAGATTCACCCTTACCCCTAAATAAAACATTTCACACTTTGATTTGCTTTTCTACCAGACGCTGGCCTCCATTAGTGGCAAATTTTATATTTGACCTACAATATTTTTAATAGAAGAGTAGCAGAATCTTGCACTGTAGACTTCTCACTCACAATATGTACTGGAACAGTGAGTTAACATAAGCTTGAAAAATATGGTGAAACATGGATTCGTATCTGTCTCTCTCTCTCTCTCTCTGTCTGTCTCTTGCAGTTACAGGACGCCACAATACATGTTTACAGCTAGATCGTTTCATAATTCATAGTAATTGAACCAATCAAAACAAAGTAAAGTTTGAAGGTCTTATACTAAAACAAATGATACACAAACATGATATACAACGTAAGAGAAGCACTATTGACAGATAAAGGTCAAGGTCACGAAACAAAGGTCAAACCTTGACCTCCGACTTGGCAACATCGCCTAAATGCGCTAAAGCTTCAAACTTCACTTGTGTTATATTTGTAACCTCGCGTCATTTTGATCCGAACATAGGCTTATTTATTATCAAAGAGTGATCCTACTTTTGAACCTTCTTTTTTTATTTGATAACTTTTTGTTCTCTCTCTCATATACCTCCAGTAAGTATGAGAGAAGAAAAAAAAGATACTCCCTCACTCAGGAGGCTAATCCAAATGCGTGCTATTCTATTGCAGTGAAGGAGGCACTACATTCTTCACTCAACTTGGTCAGCTGAATGGTTTGATGGACGCTGTACAGACTTCACTGGCCAACGATGCTCCTGCCATAGCCAAACCATTGTAGCAGCTGAACGGTGGACACGTCACTGCGGTGATACCATAAAACAAACAAACTGAACCTTTCATGAACAAAGTTGAACTGTAACAATACCTTAATTTATTGACAGGGTTGAACAACGATTTATTTATTTATTCTGTCCATTATGTGTTCTTTTAATTCATTGAATTTTCGTTTAGCGCTTCAACTGCATCAAAATAATTCACATTAACTTGGTGTACATGTGTTTGCATATAATACTTCTTCATCCTCTGCAGCTCTATTTTTTTCCGCGGATGACGTTTCAGTGCGTTTAAGTGGACTTAAAGAAAACAATAGGATCATTTGCTTCAGATGTGGCTGTATATGTAAGTCCCAGTAACCACGTTAAATTCTGATGCGGCTGTAATCATATATTTAAGTCCCAGTAGCCACGTTAAATTCTGATGCGGCTGTAAGCATATAGGCCTATGTAAGTCCGAGTAGCCACGTTAAATTCTGATGCGGCTGTCAGCATATATGTAAGTCCCAGTAGCCACGTTAAATTATGATGCGGCTGTAAGCATATATGTAAGTCCCGGTAGCCACGTTAAATTCTGATGCGGCTGTAATCATATATGTAAGTCCGAGTAGTCACGTTAAATTCTGATGCGGCTGTCAGCATATATGTAAGTCCCAGTAACCACGTTAAATTCTGATGCGGCTGTAATCATATATGTAAGTCCGAGTAGTCACGTTAAATTCTGATGCGGCTGTAATCATATATGTAAGTCCCAGTAGCCACGTTAAATTCTGCAAAACATTAGCACTTGAAAACATGCCACTTTTTAGCATCATTAACAAAAGTAAAATTTGCCTTTCAGACCTGACGAGGGCATCGGTTTCTTTGGCCAACGGTTTACAAGCAGGGTATCATGTGGCCAACACAACGACCAACCACCTTTACTTTCCTCAATTTATGTCAGCTACCCATTAGGGTTGGGTGGGCTCGAGGGTACCATAAAAACCTCGAAATTCAAAATCCCAGTCCTCACCGAAATTCGAACCCAGGTTCGAAAGCCAAGCGCTTAACCAGTCGGCAACCGCTCCCTCTATCATCATCACTCTGACTAAAAATGTCTTTGTCAATTTAAAACTAAGGACAGATGGCCTAACTGCTATTTGAGTGACTATTACAATACAGATTACATCTAAATGTCTATATAGTCCTACATTTGAAGAAAATCCTACATAATCGTCTTCTGTTCAAATGGGCTTTCAGACTAAAGTAGACCTCTAAACAAAGGAATTAGAAGCATTGCTGGCACATTTTGTAGGCCCTAGATATTTTAAATTCACAGTCCGCGTGAGATGAGAACATGTCAGAGACTTGCTTCAAATATCTGCATCACTTTGACTTGAACCAAAGAATGAGAGCTCTAGCTGGTAGAGATTCAAAGCACGTTGTTCTTACTATTATAAGCGCTGACCTTATACAAGTTAGTTCAATCTGATTATTCAACGCTGTAAATAGAAAGAAGGCCTAAGTCAGTCTGTGCACAAGTAGAGGCAATGTCTGAGACTAGAAGCATTTCAAAGTATAGCCTCTATGCCTAGCTCAAAAGTCATGACAGAGCCTAAAACGTTTCAACAAGTCATCTTTAGGCAAGTCATCTTTAGGCAAATCATCTTTAGGCAAGTCATCTTTACGTTTTGCTATTCCCTTGTCTAGCGAAGGGTAAATCTTGAACCTAATAGATGTCTTTATGCCTAAGGTGGATTAAGTTCAAATGACGCAGAGAGCAGTGTAGACAGGAAGGCCGTATGTTTTTCCTCGAATCCCTTTGTCTTCCACATGCTAGGCTGCAGAACAATCACAGCCAAATGTATTTTATGTAATTAATGTAATTATCGTTTTGGGTATAAGTACTCTAAGGGTTAAAATGGAGTTGTAAGTTCCATGCCAGCGCACACACACACACATATATATATATATATATATATATATATATATATATATATATATATATATATATATATATATATATATATATATATATATATATATATATATATATATATACACACATATACATACATACATACATACATACATATATATACATATTGTTATAGACGTGCACCACTTCACTATAATAATTGTATCTTATACACAAGTGGACATTAAAATAAGCTTTACCCATTTCAAGATAAATTATACTTTATTATATTATTTAATTATTTTTTTTACATAGTTCACGCGTACTTCAGAGTGTGTGATAGAGAGAAGAGAGCATCAACATGAAATTGTCTTATGTATATAATTTGTTATAAGTTATTAATTTCAATAAAAGTGTATTACTATAGTAAAGTTTATTTTGCTTAGACCAAGACCAGCATTTTGTGTATTTCAGTCAAGAAACAGTTTTCTAGTTATTTTTGCTTTATTCTTGACCTGCCCCAGAGGCCCCAGGCAGAGGCCCCAACATCACTTCACTTCATTTGCATTTGAATTCTAAAAGTCATTGTTTCTAAATTTATAATAGTGCAAACATGTTTTTAAAAAAAGCACAGCGATCTTTATAATATAAATAAATAAAATGTATATTTTGTACTGCTTTTGTTTTTCAAAAATAAAAAAAAAAACATTTAATTTTTTTTAAATAATAATTATAAACCTTTTTATGTCTATAAATGTGCATTCAGATCTCATTATAATTATAAGATAATAATAAAAGCACTGGTCATTTTGAAGTTTTTCTTAATTAAAAGCTGAGTGGTATGTTTTATATTTCTTTTTAACACGCAGACACCTCTTAGCTTATACCAATCACATTTATATTATTTCATATTTGTATAGTCTATCGTTGCATAAAAATATAAGAAATGTAAAAGTGATAATTAAAAGACTTAGTAGTGACAAAGATCCAATAAGTAACTAGTTTCACGAATTGTTTTTTATTTGTTTGTGTGTGTAAAAAAAAACAACAACATGCACATGGACCTATGACTACATTTCCAGTTTCCATTTGTCACAGTCACAGTTACGTAACACGTAAGTGTTGTCAATTCATAATGCACTTGATGAGTTCAAATTTGTCCAGGATACCATTAAATGAGTTTTAAAAAGCCAACTATTTAACAAAACTTGACACTTGCAGTGCCTATGAGACAAACCTGTAGCATTGCAAGTTGCAACAAGTACTTTAGATACAGTTCCGTATATTGATCTCTAAGCTTCATATGGCAACACTGCTTTTCTGAAGTTTCCCGTTTATTTCTTTAATCACTTGCATAGGCGCCCTCAGGGGGGGTGCAAGGTGGTGCACTTGCACTCTGGATTCTGAGTAGTCAAATTCTAGCCAATTTTGGCACCATAAAATGAATTATCTTCTCAATAGCAAGTGAACAAGTAGTACTTCCACTGAAGTACAGTTGTAAGGATACGCTAATGTAGTAGACTAGCCTCAGGCTTATCATGAATTGATGGCCGACAATGTTTGTTAACCTCTCTAAATTCTGAGTAGTCAAATTTTAGCAAATTTTTTACACCTTCAAATCTTTGAACTTCTAAGTAGAAATTTAACAAGTAGTGCTTCCACTGAAGTACAGTTGTAAGGATAAGCTTTTATTGTAATAAAATAGAATAGTTCAACAGAAGTTGATGGCCGACCATGTTCGCTTTATTATAGGCTTGCAATTATTTTCACTTGCATTTGATGGTGATTGTAATCGAGCAGACTTCAGGGGTTTTGTTCCTGTTGTTCAGAGAGATGCATTAGCAAAGAATTATGTATAGTCTAGACATGGACAAACTACTAGGCAAAGGCTACGATGGCTGTCCGTGAAGACTAACATTCAGAACTGTGTTCAGGCCAGAATTCGTGGAAAATGTCCAAAAGCAGGATTTGTCTGTTATAACCTAAATGCAGTGGCGTAGTATGATACCCGTGGGCCCGGGTTCAAGAATATATTGCCACAATAAGACGAATGCAATGTATGACAAAACAATTGAGTCATGTGAATGTATCAGTACATTGACCAAAAGACATTCCAATGCAAGTAGAGTAGCTTTTTAATCATCTTATTACGATTGACTCTGTTAGAAGTCTCCAACAAGAATTAAAAGTCAATGTTTGTACAATTTTTGAACAGAATGAAACGAGTTAACAGAGTTTCAAATATATAAAGAAATGTTTTAGGAGTCCAAGTTCCCATTCTACACATTGACATTCCTAAAACACTTCTAAGTGTCAAACTTTGAAACATTGATACAAACTAGTTCTACGTCCATTATTTTACAGTAAATAGATCGAATATTTATTTTACTGAACATTTCTCTGGCCTTTTAAGTAAAGTAGCGAAGTAAGAAACCAGTGCATCTATTTCTAAATGTGCGAGCGGCTTCTTCTGAAGAAACAATGCCCGAAGGTTATTCTAGTATACAGTCATATTGGAAGCACCTTCATTAACATTTTGAATACAATACAGAAGACAACAAAAAAATGCGATATAGCTCTTCGAGGACGCATCGTCTTAATTGACTGTCTTACACTATCTCATAATATAAACTTCATCGGATAAATAGTTGTTTTGTTTTGTTGTTTTGTTTTTGTGTCAGAGTAAAATTGGAAAAATGAAAGTTGAGGTTTATCAAAATAGAAAGTTGCTATAACATATTTTAAATACAAACCAAAATAAAAACATTTTAAGCTTTGAAAAAAAAAGAATAATTTGCAGCTGTATGGAAATTTTAATTGTGACAATCAGGATCATTCCTGTTACTTAACCAAACTCTCCCCCACCCCACCCCATCCCTGTACTACTACCAATAGTTTTATGAACAGGAACAAAAAGAATGGGACAAAATGGAAACGCTTGTCGCCTGAAATGCACGATTAGGGCTAGCCACCATTACAAGTTACAAAACCTGATGCAAAGCAAATCCTTACATTAAAGCTTAAAACACTGGTTTTGAAATTAATATTAATTTTGGTACAAGGATCAGGATATTTTGAGGAAGCTTTTTAAATTCTATTTTTATCAGTTTTTACAAAAAGTGAATTTATTTTTTCACTTTGGTGTCATCCCCAAGTTCTCAAGAAGTCAAGAGTCATGGTCCCAAGCACAGTGGGCCCCTAAGGGTCGTGGGCCCGGGTTCATTGAACCCCTTCGTGCCATGGATGATACGCCACTGACTAAATGACGTTTCAGGTATACTTAATTCTGAAAGAAGACTATTTCTTACATAACAGTCCCAAGCGAGAGCTTTGGTGCTAAATTATCGCTTTTGTGTGGGACACGATCGATCGATAAATACGAATCCAGTCACGCTTTAAGTCACTACTTTGAGAGGATCTTTGACTGTTTGGCGGATCTTAAAATAACGGCTACGTAAAACCTGACAAACTGCAGACATGTGTAACAAGTGCCTGTACCTCATGTGGTTTTGATTTGTCTTTTCAGTGTCATCAATTATTTCATCTGATCTTGAACCAGTTTCCCGGATGTTGCAGTCTGGCCAACTTAAAACATAAACGCCACTGAACAAAACAAAACATCAGCGATCTCGTTGACATAACCAAAACTTGACCATGTTGAGGAACACTTCAGGGATGACATGCCAAGTAAGGCCAGACTGCTGGCAGACACATTTGGTATGGAGTTGGTGCTGCCTAGAATTTGCAGTCGAAAGACACACCGAGCAAAAACCACATGTTTGGATTTTGGGAGTTATAAACTATTACAAAACAAACGGCTTTACATTCGTACCTTGACTCGTTAGTCTTTTTTTAGTGACGTCTCGCAATACTAATGCTCAGTTCAACTGGGTTTGTCTGCATCCTAAAACGGTGTAAGAACTGGAACGGAAGAAGACTCTCAGCACTGTGCATGATAAGCGTTCATCACCAGCTTGTCCATCGCGACGAGAAGCATTAGTCAAGTTAATGGCAGTTTTGGCAGCTACAGTCTTTAGTTTGATTGACCGTAGGGAGCACGGATAAACTTTACGTGTGGAGTAAACAGTTTGTTCACATGTTGGGTATTTTGTAAGTCATGAAACAATAGATTTATATATATTGTCTTCCGAGACAGGAGGAGCCATATATATATGTATGTAGTCAGATCCGAACATTCGCTACAATATACCGATATTTGAATAACTTTTTTCAGGGCATTTAATATCGTATATGGATAAAGGGGGGGGGGGGGGGGCTCCTTTTTTTTCTTTAATATTCTGCGTAACAAGAGAGTTGGTGCTACGTCTTTGGCCATTGGTGGCAGCTTGCTCCCCTCCCCCGTGCAAAATATCCTGCGGGCGCCCATGCATTTAATTATTTATTAAAGATTAATTAAATAGATCATGGGTCAATTAGGGTTATGTAGTTTAGATTATTATAAACAAGCCGAAATGAAACATTAAAATAACATTACATGTTACTTGTTTAAAAAACCCTTTACTAGTGTAATGTCCAAGCCCTTAACTTTGGTAAAGAATGAGTTTTTCATTTGGTTATTTCAAATGTAGGCCTAGTTGATTTGACCTTTACTTAATTTGAATAATTTGACTTAGGCTTAAAGTCCTCACTCCTAACACTATAAATTGTGTTGTTTATAGCAAGGTTTAAGGTAAATATATATATAGGCCTATATCTCAAAGGCATAAGTGAGGGGGCATGATGCCCTGGGTGCCACCCTCAGCGGGGGCGCCACACGCAGCATATATTTCAATGTGGTGTTCATGGAAAAGTCCCAATAAAGTAATCTGTCCCCGGGAGCATGTTTTGCTCACTACGCCTCTGATATATACAAGCACTAGTGCTTAATAGAAGTAACAGCACCCAAGAAAATGCTAAATTTGGGTGTCAAATTTTTATGTGTTGTTATAAAGCTTAAAGCAAGAATTTATTTAGCATTTTTAGGTTAAATAAGTATTTTCAGTAAAACAATTTGCTTTCAGGTTGAACATATTGAGATCTTGTCTAGATTGAATATTAAATGAAGATAAGGACTAAGTAGAACTAGATCTTCTGATCCTATAGCTATGACACTGCATTCATGTACAAGGGCTAAATGTGCATGCAAGTTTTCTTGGCTAAGCTGTACATGTCAGTAAGTTGTAAATCTACTACAGAGAAAGACTCAAAACTTTAAAATGTTTCTTTGGTTCTGCCAGTGTGTTGTTTTCATTGAGTCTGGTAGTTGTGCATACTTCAAGTGGATTAAGATCATTTCTTAAGTTGCACTCTCAAGTAGCACCATCAATGTTGATGGTCACAAAAGTTTTAAGACAAACAATTTTCTCTGGCTGAACATTTTCTTTCCCTGACTTTCCCAAACATCCTCCTTTCTGGACAAAGTGCCTACACACAATTTACATTTTAATCATAAAAGACATTGAACAGGGAATTTTCAGAATAAGTACTCACCAAATATAGATATTAAACATATAAGCACTTTTATTTTACAGAAATTTAGCTTAATGAACTCAGTGTCCCTATAAGTCAGAATCCTTATCAGATAACTTAGAGAAGTTCATTGTCATATTACTGTCATTTTAAACACTGCATGCACTTCTATTAATTAATATTACTAAATTACTTTCTTATTAAGTGATGACAGTGGAATAGTTATATTACTCTGTCCATAATGAATCTGTGAACATTTCCTCTATACTAAGGACCTAACTAGTAGTAGGGTTTACATTTTTGTTTTATGAAACGGCAAGTTGACAAAAGTAAAACAAAAAACAAACAAGAACACATTTGTTGCAAGGTTGTTTTACTTTTCCCTGAGTCTTTCATCAAGTTTGACCTCTAGGAATTGAGAAACATTAAGTTGCTCATTTGGCGAGTTGAATGGTAGGAAAAGTAGGGTGTGGGGAGAATGGGGAACAACACAGCCTCAGGAAACAGTCAAGCATAAGACAGACACCAGTGTGGAGTTCACTGACACACACAAGTTCCAGTCAGAGATGGTCTTCAGGATTCAAAGTGGTTCAAGTTGAAATTAACCAACTTTTTGTATAGGACAACAAAAAAACAACATTTCAGGCATAATTAATACTATCTTCATTAAAACCATAATAAAGAACACATTTATAATGTCATCATGACTATTTTTTTTTTGGTAAGTTCAAATAGAATTATAACCTCATCAAAAATGTAAAGCTCTATAGAAAAAGAAGCAAAATCATTGTGGAAAACAATATCTTGTTCAGATAATCCTCAGGTGTTTGTTTTAAAGACCAATGCTTGTTTAAAATGAAAACTTCTAAGGATTGCAATAACCACTTGAAGAGAACATTTCTCAGACATCTAGCAAAAATGGCAAGCAGTGCATGGATAAGTGCATGGATACCCGGCAAAACTTGCACTGCATAAGTAGTAAATGGCACAAGTCAACTAAATAAAACACACATAAAGACAAGCTTCTTGAAACAGCAAAACATTTATCTTTCAACACACATTAGCGAAATGCTTTAAAAAAATATAAACAAAAAAAAAACATGTATATATAAAGTTAAAGAAATATCACAACTCTTTAGTCAATCAATTATTTGAAGGAAAAAAAATATGAACAAGTAATATTAAGAAAGACTTGTACTCAGTCTGAGTTTTCTTTTCTCATTGCACTATGGGCTCAAAGTGAGTTAGGAATGCAATGAATTCTTACAATGGGAAAACAATCATTCTGCAGCTAGGGAATTTCAAGCTGTTCAAATATTCAAGTCATACTTTAATAAAAGTGGTTAAAAAAAAATATTCAAAAATATTTTCTGGGACACTCGGAAAAAAGTTTTTGGAGGAAAGTGATCACTTTAAAATGAATTGAGACAAACTTGTAGCTCCAAAGAATGTGGCTGATACCAAGAACTTAAGTATTTTATTAATACAAATAATTAATATTCAAAAAGGTAGGGGGGGGGGGGAACAAAAAAATATTAATCCTAGAATTAAAGAAAATGTATAATGTACAACTTACTATTTTTAAACAGACTCTGAGCTTTCTATACTAATGTAGAAATAATTTAGCCTTAACCCCATTAGTATAACAACACAATTCTAGACATTATGGTATACAATATAATGTGAACACTGTTAAATAATTATTCTTTTTACAGAAATATCATAAGCCAACTGAAAGCTATTTCAGGAGAGATGGAGCCTCCAGTTGGTCTAATACCTTTTCATACAAGTTCAGAGTTTTCTGCAAGGTTAGACGAAATCCTTTAGACATTGGGAACAGGGGGAACTGGGGAGGTTTACATCTGGCCTCACAGTTTTTACTGATGGACAATGGCTTGGTGTCAGTAGCGCACATTTCTTGATCATTTGTTTCACTCTGAGAGGGTGCTTTCTCTTCTGTAGACTCCTGCACACAGATTTGAGATGGTGGCAACACAGACGATGGCAAAGCTTCTTTTACGACAGAAGCTTCAATGTTTTCATCACAAACCTGCAGGTTGTTACAATCCCCTATACTGTGTTCCTGACAATGTGTGTTGGCTTTCTTTGTCTCCTGCACAGTTTGTCTGCAAATATCACCAGACATCACACTGTCAGCAGAAGCAAGGCAGGAAGTGAGCTGCTCTTGTGGCTGATTGGATTGACCCACTGTGGACTCAGTTAAGAGATTATCAGTTGGGATATTATTGCAGTCAGTATCTGTAGTAGCTTTGCATTTCTGGGTTTCACTCTCCTCTGTCCATTTCCTCAAGCGAGCAATCATTCTGAAAGTGACAAATTAAAGTTAAATTAAATTAGTTTTTTTATTGGCAAGTAGTGACTCGGATAGACTTGCAATGTTTCAAAGTCCAATTTTTTAAATTGAAAGTGAAAAATGTTATAAATTTATGACCAAAAAAAGCAGAATATATAAAAAGTCCCTTTTAAATGTAACTAAGTTCTGAAAATTATTTAGTACTAGAAACTAAATTCTTATTTAAAAAAATTAAAAGTCAATCAGTTACTGATTGTATAATGAATAATTAAATGAAAAAATTACTACTTTTACAACTATAACTAAACTAAAGTAACTTCTAAACTTTATTAATAGATTTTTTGTTCTTCTAGGCCAACCCAATTATTCCCTTGCACCATGACACAATGATGTCTATATAAATGCTTTTAAAATGAACAAAAAGTAAAACACAAATAAAAACCTTTTTGAAAAACAAAACTTGTATTACGTTTATCCCTTAGTTTGGATTAGTCATGTAATTAACTTTGTAATATATCTTGATTAACAATAATAAATCTGTGCGATTAGAAATATTTTTTACCAATTGTTTTTGTTTAGCGCAATTTCATTCTTTTAGCGTTCTCAATACACTATGATCCTATCACTTGTCTGGACCAGCTGGAAAGGGATAGGGGAACAAAGAACGGTGAATCTGGAAGCCAACGCTGTAAGAGTCTATGAACATGGAAGATTGTATAGTTATCTATTGTTTCTATTTCATGTTTGTGTTCACTAAGCCTAATATAAAGGGGACTAATTCAGCTTATACCACCACTTCAGTCAAGTACTATTTCTTTAATTGATTGTTTTTTGTAAATATTAATTGTTGTGTCACCAGGTAAAAGAAATAATTGTGCAGAATTTCAGCTTTGATTCAAGATTGGGTGTCAGAGAAATAATGTGTACAAACTTTTGGCCAGACAGAGTGAGTTGACGCAAGCTTTGTAAAAAAAAAAGTATTCATTATTTTTGTTTCAACTCTTATTGGTGCCCTCCTACCAGTTTTAGACCTTGTGAATTCTGATTGGTGAATTCATGTTTTTTTATTCATGTATGTTCATGCCTATAAACAAAATCATTAGTCCACTGACTTACTTAGGACCATGAGCTTTTAGATAATGATAGATTTCTTGGTTGAAAAGAACTGGTAGCTTGGCACACATCTTGATCAGTGACTGGATAGTCTTAATTATTGCCATTTCATTGTACATTCTGCTGTTTTCAAGGCCAACTTGGGTTCCACGCTGTTTTTCATAGCCAGCCTCATTGTAATAGGGCTCTGAGACTAGAATGAGACCTATAGATAAAACAAATTTATTGGAATTGAAGTACTTTTAAACATTTGTTCCTTTTTATTTATAAACATGCATTATTTTAGGTCATATCCATACAAAATAAGATACTGCAATAGACTTCTTCAACACCTAAACATGTATGCTGCACGAAAAATATAGTTGACTAGTTTCACGTTATTAGGTCAGCTCAATGATTGGCCACCTTTACCAACAATTGTAGGAGCCTATAGACTAAGTGGAATATGGTTTGGTTAAATCCTCCCACACTGTTCGGCGCATTAGGTGGCAAGTTGTCTCCACAAATATCTGTCACTGGCAATTTCTGAAGCCTCTTCTTACCTGGCTTCTACTGCTCTGAGGTCCTCCATAAAAGTGTGGCATTAAGTTGTATGAGGACCTCTCTAAGTGGAATATGGGACATCTTCAAACTGCAATTTTAAAATGCCAACTTTCACACAAATTTGAATTCACATCCACTGTTAGAAAACTTCTTAGTCTCATCACCATATCAAGCAATTAAACAGCTTTTCTCAATAGCTCACTATAAGCAAGAATATAATACAACTGGTACTGCCAAGTCAGAAGAGGATTTCAATATAAAATAAATTCAATATAAATTGAAACTAAATTCTGTATGGCAAGGCTCAAATGCATGAAACAAACAGAAACTGTAACAAATAGTAACCTTGAATAGAAAGCAAAACTTGTAGAAGGTTTGACTTAGATGTCCAGACTTCAGTCCCTTTACCAGTCCATGTACCCAGCAAAGACACACACACCTGTTCATGATAGAGTATAACACACTAAAATAAATATTGAATTAAAGAAACAACAAATGATTTTATTGATAATAAAGGAAATGGGTGGATATTCTTATTTTTTAAATGGTGTAGACTTATAAGTATGAGAAATTACATGTAACTTTTAATTTAAAAAAAAAAAAAATTTCTTTTAGATACCAAAAGAAACCATTGTACCTATTTTTAGCACAATACTGGTGATGGAGAAATAGGATTTTCTTATAATTCTTTTAGCACAAAACCAATTGCAGCTTTTCCCTACAGGACCAGTATAAAAATACATTCATCTTATTTCCATGCAGTAATAATTCAATTTCTTTTCATCATGTTCTAGCTAGGAGTTCAAACATTATGGCAATATAAAGTCAACTAAAAATGTAAGCACATTGATTTCACATAGCTTAAGAAATTGACAAGATTAGGAGCCACTTTCATTTAAGATGTCACTAAACACCTATACAACTGCTCTAGGGTGGTTGTTGCAAACGTTCTTAGGGATTTGAATGCTGGCAGAGTTCAAACTTACACATTTTATCTGTCAATCTATTCATGCATGTTAATTAGATACTTAAAACTCTTAAGTCGTTGTTTTTCCTGGCTGATACAGAAAATTGTTCTATCCCAGCACAGTGAATAATAATAGAACATGTATAAAATTAATACAAAATGGCAGTCAATAAATGGGAATAAAAAGGTACATTCCTAACACACTGGATACATCCAGAAAAAAAAAATTCTCTCCTTTTATATCCCCTTCTCTACACACAAAGTAGTTCCCCACTTTCAGACCTTGAGATCTAAAGGAAAGATGATATTCATCTGTTTCTATGGCCCACAGTTAGCGAGGGTATCTGTGATAGTAAGTGTATGTGTTTTGCGTGGCTGGTAGTGCAGTGTATGTGCCTGTGTATGAAATGACCAGTGGACCTTGAGTGTACATGCTTGAGTGAACAGCAGTGTGTCAGGGACTGTGTGTAAAAGGAAGTCAGAGTATAGAGCATAAATAAGGACGAATAAAATCATTGTGTTTATTGAAGCTCGTGTTGTTTTAGTCTATTACATGGTGTCAGATGGGCCGACTCCACCCGCCACAACCGCTGGAATTAAATGGCAACGTAGCAGAAAATTGGAAAAGGTTCAAACAATCCTTTCAGATATATTCGATAGCAAGTGGACTGGATACAAAAAGCAGAGAAGTACAGTCTATGACATTATTGCATGTGATCGGCCAAGAAGCAGTGCAAGTCTATAACACTTTCCAATGGACGGACAATGAATGTAATGAATGTGAGATTAGCAAGTCCTTCCATACACTTCACTGCATTCTTAATAAGTTCGAGAAGTACTGTCTACCAAGAAAAAATTTTACCATTGAAAGACATGTTTTTTTCCAGCGTTCTAAACATGAAGGAGAGTCATTTGACAACTTTGTCACTGACATCAAACTCAAGGCAAAGACATGTGAGTTTGATTTGCTTAAAGATTCCCTAATAAAGGATAGGATAGTTGGTGGCATAAGGAATGAGAACACCCGAGCAAGACTTTTGAGAGAACCAGATCTAGACCTTAACAAGGCAGAAAATATATGTCGGGCAGCTGAGGCAACTGAATGGCAGCTTAAGCTCATGAATGAAGAAAGCGGGGTACAAGTTGTGAATTTAGCTACCAATAGCTTTAAAAGAACAAAAGGAAATGTGAGTTGTAGCTATTGTGGCAAGGAACACAGACCACGTCAGTGCCCAGCTTATGGGGAAACCTGTCACAAATGTCATAAAAAAGGTCATTTTTCGTCAGTGTGCAGATCAAAGCCTGTAAGTATAGTGAAGTCAGAAGGTCGAGATGACTCCGTTGAGGAAATATTTTTCATCGGCAGTATTGGCTCCCATAGTCTAAGCAACGAATGGAACTCACTCATTACTGTTGAAAACAAACAAGTCACATGAATTTAATCAGAAGAGTTGACTTTATAGAGGACGATACACTCTCAGGCTACGCAGATGTATTTACTGGCTTAGGCTGCATGGAAGAGGAATATACTATAAAGGTCAATTCCAATATTAAACCTGTTGTACACGCAGCAAGGATTTCAATTAAAAAGAATAATATCATGATAGGCTGGCCAAACAAGAGAGCTGAAATTCCACAAGAAATTCGAGCATATTCAGGATTTAAAGAAGAACTTAGTGAAAGCAATGGTTTACTTTTTAAAGGAGAAAGATTAATAGTACCAAAAGTATTGCAAAAAGAAATGCTTCAAAGACTGCACCAAGGTCATCTTGGGCGAGATAGATGTCTTGTTACAGCTAAGGAGGTGTTCTTCTGGCCTGGAATGTCTAAGTAGATTATAGACATGGTATCAACATGTGCAGTGTGTAACGAACACCAGAAGTCCCAGCAAAAGGAGCCATTGTTACCACATGATACTCCTGTACTTCCTTGGGAAAAAATTAGAGCTGATAATTTTGAGTATCTCGGTAAAAACTATTTGCTACTTGTAGATTACTATAGTAATTTTTTTGAGATAAATCTTATCCCAACACTAAAGGCTTCAGATGGGATCATACATATGAAATCACAATTTGCTCGACTTGGTATTCCAAGGGAAGTAATTAGTGACAATGGACCCTCATTTGCTTGTCAAGAATTTCTGAAATTTTCTAAAAGCTGGGGATTTAAGCACATTACGTCTAGCCCCAGATTTCCACAATCTAATGGTATGGCAGAACGGGCAATACAAACAGTGAAACAGCTTCTAAATAAAGCTAGAATGTCGGGTCAAGACCCATATATGGCCCTCTTGCAATTTCGAAATGCTCCATGCCCTGATGGACCTTCACCTGCACAGCTGCTCATGGGCCCCCGTCTGAGGACAAATCTTCCGACAACGGAGGCCTATCTCAGACCTCAAATCCCAGACAAAAAAAAAAAGCTTGGAAAACAAGAACAAGTAATCAAGCAAAATATTACAACAAAACAGCGAGGCGCACCGAGCGACCACACATTCAGCCTGGGAGCAAAGTGTGGATGCAAAAGAAGCCTGGCGATTTATGGGAACCAGCAGTGGTCATCTCAGAAGCGGAGACCCCGAGATCATACTGGGTAAAAACACCGAATGGGATAACTTACCGAAGAAATAGAAGGATGTTAAGAGACACATGTACAAAATCAAGGGTCATGCCTGATATTTTTGAAATGGACACCCCAGAGACAGTCATTAATGGTCAAACCACACAGCCAGAGAACGTGAGCGATACAAATGTGCAACAGGAACAGACTAACACTACCAATCCGCCGCCTGTAATAACTCGATATGGTAGGCAAGTTCGGCCACCAGTACGTTACCCTGACGCAGATAATTAGATACATGTATATCTTTTTATTATTATGCAATTTGTATATAATTAATGTCTATTTGTAAACCTAGACTGTTGTTTTTTTTTACTACACATTTTATAATTTATATTGTTACTATTGATAATATTAACAATTGAACATTCTGTTGTGTTAAACATGTATTCAGTTTACTCATTTGTTTATAGTAGAGACACAAATCATTTGTATAGTCAATTGATATCTCAAAGCTTTTAAGAAGGGAGATGTGATAGTAAGTGTATGTGTTTTGCGTGGCTGGTAGTGCAGTGTGTGTGCCTGTGTATGAAATGACCAGTGGACCTTGAGTGTACATGCTTGAGTGAACAGCAGTGTGTCAGGGACTGTGTGTAAAAGGAAGTCAGAGTATAGAGAACAAGTGGCTGGAGTAGAGAGCATAAATAAGGACGAATAAAATCATTGTGTTTATTGAAGCTCGTGTTGTTTTAGTCTATTACAGTATCGTGGCCAGCACAAAAACCAACCACCTTTACTATTGTCAAGTACCCATTAAAGTTGGGTGGACTCAGAGGTGCCCTAAAGATCCCAAAATTAAAAATCCCAGTCTTCATCAGAATTTTAACCCTGGACCCATCAGTTTGTAAGCCAGCGCTTTACCAGTCAGTCAACGCGACTCCCTTCTCTACACAAGAATCTGGAAACCTCGTTTACCACAATAACAACAACAAAAAAACTCATACCACCCATGGCCATTTTCCCACTACAGAAAGATGACTATTGTTTTAAACTTACAGCAACAATCCCAATCCTGAATGGTGACTGAAATAATCTCTAGTCAAACATAACACTGCAATGTCCTGCCCAACAACCTTACCTTGCCATCTTCGTACAAATTAGGGTTGAGTCTGTCTGTACAAAATGAATGATAGTAACACAGAGGTGGTGCACTTGGGTAGTCATTGGGTAGCATCAGGTCAAATAGAAATACTGCATCTTCATAGGGAGTGCCCTCTGGCCCTAAGATCATGACAGAATACAAATCCTGGAAAAATAAATAATAGCATAATGCATTTTAAAAGTTTCCCTCTTACTGGGTAAACAAAAAAGTTCCCCTAATTAAATACATATACACATAGCACATCCAGATAATAGTATACTGATGCAGATCTAGTTAGTAGAGAGTAAATAAAGAAAAAGAGAATAGAAATAGAAGTACAAAACATAAGCTCTTAGATCTATTGCTTACTTAGGTATAAAACTTAATCAAGGAGCTTGCTTTGAACATTTTGAATTGTTTTATTTAGAACAAACTAATTAACACAACTTACTAAACGATTCTCAAAACCTTTGACAAATATACCATCTGGTAATGATGTCTGGAACAGTTTGAGCTGAAAAGAAAGAGAAAACAGAAAATAATTATGACACAAGAAATACATATTTTTTTGTACCCTTCATTCTTTGTGGCATAGTACAGCTCATCAGTAAAAAGGTGGTTAAAAAAAAAAAAGAAAGTGTACAATAAACTGGTAATTCTCAATCAAAGACCTGCAGGACACAATGGCCCATGATGCAGTGCTATCCAGCACACAGTGCTACACAGCCCACAGTGCAGGAAATTAGCATGATAAATAATTAGTGAAAAAAAGGTCTCTGAGTGTGGCCTCTTAGTCTGAAGAGACCAGGCATCAGCATACATACAACTAATCCTAGGGACTAGTGAAGAGAGTTGGAGAACACAAAGCTATTAAATCAAGTCCTAGTTCAACGTTTGTTGGACAACTCAAAGCAGTTGCAATTTCTATTCTATTTTAATTATTTTCTAAAAAATACTTTTTTCATTTAAAAAAAAAAGGATCTATATTATTATTTTTTTTTTACAGTTAAATCAATTATTGAAATGAAATGAACCAAACTCCATTGACATGGGCCTAGAAATTTCTTTTCCATTGAAATGCTTGAATGTAATTTCGTACCTCTTTTTTAACAGCGGTTCTAAAAGATCTTGGATTAGCTGGTTGACTTTCTTGGCTGACATATTTCTGGCAAGGCTGAACCTCTCCTAGCATCTCAAAGCCTAAATAAATCATTATTTTATAACAATACAACTAGCATACTGAAAAATGCATATTTCTTGATATTAAAATAATCTAAATGAAATGAATGTTCAAATATTTTCTACAGGTTAAGTCCACCAACTTCAAGTGAATCATAGAGCAGTTGTTGTTTTTCAGCCAATAACACTTTTCTACACAGCATAATAAAAAAACAATAAAAACATAAAATAAAAAAAAAAATAAAAAAAAAACTAAGCTTACATTAAGTGTAACTGTATCAATAAGATTGGATCAGTCATGTCATTATATGTATGACTGGCCTAGTTATAATAAATCTGTGCGATTAGAAATATTTTTACCAACTGTTTTTGTTTAGCTTTTAGCTTTCTCAATGGCTGTGATCTTATCACTTGTCTGGACCAGTTGTGGAAGGGGGGTGGAAGAAGGGGGTAACTTGGTGAATGTTTACTTGATTGTTTTTTAAATGCAAAAAAAAAAAAAAAAAATTTTCACTCAAAGCTCATAGTCCTCAAGGGGATATACCACTACATGTCAAGTATGATTTCTTTCCCTTGTTCAAGATATCAAACAAAATACTTAATTACCAATAGTTAATTATCTAATTGGTTAATTTTTTTTTGTATTGATTCTTGTGTAAAGAAATTACAGAGTTGATAGAAGCTTTGTAATGAAGTGCACACATAGAAATAAATGATTCCATAGAGTGACAAAAAAACATTTAGATGTACCTTTGCTTTGTACCTGTGCTGATTCGACCTCATCAGGTAAAGCCTCCATTTCCAAAGAGCTGCAGCTTTCTGAAGTCAGGATAATATTGGATGTGTCATTTTCAGAACCAATTTTTTGGTTCACAGCACAATTATTATCAACTGCACAAAACTCTAGGTTGGACTGATGGCTAACAGTTTTAGCAGGTACTACAGCCTCTGTAGAAACAGATACCTTAATAATGTCATTATTGTCTATATTTGGCACAATGTCAGCAGACTCTGGATTTACTGGGTTGTTAACCTCACCATTGACCAAAGGTGATGTCTGCGCATCCTGTTTGTTTGCTTTACTAGAGGACAACAGCCTGTTTGTTCGTTTGTTCACTTCTTCGTGAATACGTAAGATCTGTTTCTGGAGGTTCTGACATATTAAAGAACACAGCTCTTGAGCAATAAGATTGGCGCACTTTGTTTCATCCCGACTCTTTTTAGCTTCACGCCCAGAATCATCATAATTGTCAGACTTAGTGCGTTTGGAAGCTTTGGAAACACAGTTTTCTCCAACCAAAGCATCCTGATATTTCTTCTTGATCTTGGCACCATTGGTGGCAATGGGGTCACTAAAAGGATCTGATAACCTCCTATTAGAAGACTCTAACTCCTTGCTTGTTTTACTTAAAGCTGGCTCACTCATTTCCTTTTTGATGTTGGCTGCAGAAGTATCTTCCAGCGAACAAGCTCCAGACTCAGCCTTGAGACTGCCTTCAGCAATGCAATCCTCAGTAGGATCACTGCCATTTCCCTGAGATGCACTAGCCTCTTTTTCAACAGGCAAAGCAATTGAAATCTCAAACTCTTTCCCTTTCAGCATTCCAACTTTAATTGTTTTCCCAGCCACAGCCACAGTGCCAACATTGTCATTTGACCCAAGAGGTAAGTTCTTACTCCAAGTATCAAACAAGAGTGAAAGATGTTTGGAAAACTTGTTCACCTTATCCCGTTTCAATTCAGCCTTAGCCTGAGAAATCAGAGACTGTAACTCGGGGTCATTAAAAAAGGAAGACTGCAATATCTTGTCTAAGTCATGACAACTGCGATAGATTCGTATAATATCATGAAAGCACTCTGGGGAATGCACAGCTACACCAAAATTGTTCAAATGGTTCTGAAGTCTACTCAACGCAGTCTCAGCTCGACCCAGAAGAGAATCCAACTCCTGTTTATGTTCACACAGTATATCCTGATCCAATGTACCATCCTCTGGATCAAGCCTGAAAACAAACACACACAAAATTACTTATTTCTATTTTCTTTCAACACTACATGTTAATGTTTGTAACTTTAAAAAAAGTATTGTGCTTACTTCGCACTTTCTTCTCCAAAAATTTCATGCTCTGATTCAGTCTCCCAAGTCTCAGAACTATCATTAGAATCTTCTTCAGAATCCCAGCTGTCTTCGCTAACATTTTCAGCCTTGTTAAAAAATATATATGAATTCGTATCAAACTAAAAGACTTTTATAAACATATAACTTGATAGCAATAACTGTTGAAATATGATTTATTCCTATTTGTAAACCTACACAGTGACAAATTTGAGCTTAAGGATTTAGGTAGCTTTGAAGAAGGAAACCTGCCAGATAAAAAATCTACAAAACTGAAACATTGACAAGCCGAAACTGTTTGCCAAGGTAAATTTTAGAATACCTACCTCATCAGTGACAACAAAAATTTCTTGTGGATAATGTTGGCTGACTCGTCCATCTGCCCACTTGATAATTAAGTGACCATTAGGATCCAACTGTAAAATTTGTCCAATAGTTTGCAGAGTTTCATTTTCATCCTTAAAATATAAATTTTGTTACAATTCAGTTATGCTGAGCTATGATATAAACTTAATTTTGCCATATGTGTGAAAAGATGTAACAATGAAAGAAACTTTAATATAAAAAAAAGAATACAAGATTTATAATAGAACCTTTAAAATGTTTTCATAATACTCTGTTTCTTCCTTACCCTTATTTCTCAACAATCACCATGGTAAAGATGGACAGCCTTTTATCACAGGCAGGGTTAAAAGAAAAAAAATCATTATAGACTTCCCTTTTTCAAGAGATGGTTGCGCCAAGCAATGCTTATTGAGATCAAGCAATTTTTACTGAGATGAAGATAAGCTTACTTAGATATGATAAAGGCAGGCCTTGTTTCATTTCCGACTAAAAACTGAGTTAAACAAAATTACAAGTGTTCTAAATATGATGAACTTCCTTTTCATTGTCCAATAGTTCTCTCTGAGCTTACTTTTGAAAATTATTTTTAAGTGTTTTCAAGAGCCAAAAATAAATAAATAATTGTACAAAAAATTGTTTTTAAACATCAATACATTGAAAAAAAAGATTTGAAATTGTTGGGTTTTTTTTGCACATACCAGATCAGTGTTTTCAAAGCCACCAACACGAACTATACTGTGTCCTGGGCGATATTTATAATCTGGGTGATCTTTGATGTCATAGACACTTATTTCACTGTTGCCCTCCACCAGAGTGGGCCTGGAAAACAAAGATCAATGTAATTATGCTGTTTGAAAACAAATAAGTGGCTTTGGGAGCAGTGAATGGTGTTAACTCTTTGCAAAATGTTGTTCGGGCTTGCTGAATAAATGTGGCTATGGATTACAAAGATATAAAGTAGCATAGCTCAAACTGAGGCAAATGTATCCCTGGGTATTGTGGTGAACCATATGAGGTGCCTCACCATTCAAAAGAAAAAATTAGCATGGTAAAAAAAAAGTAATTAAAACAAAAAGCTAACAAGAAAAACAAAAAAAAATATACTTAGTGTAGATGTATATATTTAACTGGATCAGTCATGTCATTCAATTTGTAATAATCTACAACGACAACAATGATTAATAATATTTTTACCTATTGTTTTTTTTGTTTAGCTCAGGGGAGATATCTTGATGGATTTTATGGATTTTACCGTAACTGGTTTTTAAAAGCATTTTTAAAAAAAAGTGGGGGAATGACCTGAATTCAAACTTGTGGCTCATGTCTCCTCTGGCCAACAAGCTTTCCACTCAGCTAGTGAGGCACCTATGACTAAAGAAGATTGCATAGTTATATATTGTTTGTTTTCATTAAGAGCAGTGACATATTAAGGAGACTAATTCAGCTTATTGATAACAAACACGTCATTACATTTGGTAGCTAGTCTGTGTAATGTTTATATTCGCCACGTAATTATTAGTGGTATATAAGCATACACTAAAAGTTATATGATCATTGATCAGGAACATACACTATACTTACTTGTTTGCCTTGCCTATATCATAAGCCTTATACCAATGTACAATGCAGGTTCTTTCGTGGTGATCAGCTTTTACCACAACGCCATAGTCCACTGGTTCAGCTAATTCTGACAGAACATTTTAATAAATCAACAAAGATATTTATTTTCAAATTTCTCTGACTATAACATGGACCTAATATGACAATATCAACATTATTACCTATATTAGAAAGAACAAAATCCCCAGGAAAAAACTCAAAATCATCTAAATGATGAACAGGAAACAAATGAAAAGATGGTATGTCTTTTTCTATTGATCCATCCTGAAATTTAAAAAAAACAACATAGAGCACAGAGAAGCGAAGATACCTATGTAACCCTAACCTATGTACGTCTACAGCTACACCAAAATTTTGTCATAACAGCATTTAAACATCTCTTTTTTAGTTTAATTAAAGCAGTGTTTAAAACACTCTGAAGTTAAAGAATGAAAAACCATTTTAGAATAAGACAGCGTATTGAGTTATAAGTGATTTCTGTGGGATTTCTTATTTAACTTTTTGGTAACTTTAAATTTTACGAGCATAAAAAATAGATTGAACTTGAAAGGCATATAATCATACTTTTTTTAAGGACAAAATTAAATGTAGGTTTATTTATGAAAAGACAACCTGTTTTTTTTCCATAAATGTTAAACTTGATGCATGAAGTTGTATGCTTAGAGATATTAAATTGTATTTATTAAAAATTAGGTGTAAAAATAGTTTGAAATTTTGCTTTTCAAACCAGTGTAAGTGTGAGCTGAATTAACAATTGAAAAATAAGAACTCAAACCCAGAGAGTTATTTACTTATTATACTAATCTATTTATACATTTTTCAAATTTGTCATGATCAGCTCAAGTGCAGTACAACCCAATCGTGAAGAGTCATATTTCATATGTTGTTGAATTTGTTTGGAGATCATTAATATGAAATGTTAATGAATACTACATGAGTTATTTGGCTTAAATTCTTTTTTAGCTCTATTAGATATTTAAATAGTTGCTAGAGGAAACTGTTTAGAATACCTGCCACATGACTGTCACCCAAGACATGGTAAACTCTACTTCAACTTCCACTGTCTCATCCGGTTTGACCAAACGTTCTTTTTGTATTCGCTTCTTGCCACATGTAAGCCTGGATGACTGGTTGACCTTGCCAGGTTTGTGCCGCAGTGCACCTTTATGGCCACGGTTCTTCTTTTTTCTGCTTCCAGTGTTGCGACCACTTGAGGCACCTAATTTCTCATCACTCTCTGACTCAAAGTCATCATCTTCAAGGTCAGCATCATCTGTTTCGTCCAACTCCTTTTCTACACCATTGTGACTCTAAATGGAGTTAAATATAGACAAGAAATGACCAAGTTATTGGACACACACATATGACCACCTCTTTTATTTAACAAATGAATAAGTGCAATGCACAGATCAGGAGAAGACAGTATCTTAGCTGGGTAAAAGGAAATTAGTTGGCAGATTGGATGTTACAATCTGCAGAATATTATCAAATGGTTACTACATAACAGCATAAGTAAACTCTATTTCACCTTTTTACAAGATATCTAGAGCCTTGAGCTTCTAGACCTAGTCAGTAGTCTAAATCTATAATTAGATGTACTTTGATCTAAATTAGTTCTAAATATAAATAGTACACACCTGGTCACATCTAGATCTAGACAAGAGTAAGATTTAGATATATATAAATACATAGATCTAAATCTAGATTATTCTAGATCTTGAATAATCTAGATCTATTTAGAGCTAAATCTTAATTCTAATCTAGATTTACGTTAAATCTATTTTAGGTGCCTGACACCGTAAAATATCTCTAGTTCTAGATCCAGCCTAGATGAATTAGAAGTAATTAATCAATTAATTCCCAATCATTTTGAAGACTTCAGATAAACTGACGCAAAGAAAAGACCACTTTATTTAGATCAGTAAAATCTTGTAAACATTTAAATCTTCGCGCATGCTAAATAAAAAAGCAATACTATCTCGTGGTAGATCTAATCACTAATCTATAATGTATTTCAAGACATTGACGTCCTGATCTATATATATGATTAGCAAAATACTTTTTTTTTAATTTAATTTATAGTTTGGTGCGAAGTGGCTGAAAGGTTAAGCATTTGTCTTCCAAACCTAAGGTCAAATCTCGGTGAAGACCAAGATTTTGAATTTTGCGATTCCTAGGGCACCCCTGAATTCACCCAACTCTAATGAGTACCTGTCATTAGTTGTGGATAAGTAAAGGCGGTTGGTCGTTGTGCACATAACACCCTGCTCATTAACCTCACTCGGTCAGACTCTTATCACCACCACTCATTGATCAGGGAACATGAAATGCACCAAGATACCTGTGTGTAGTCGCTGAATGAACTCTTTATGTTGTCTGTTGTATTTATGTGTATTTTTCTGTTGTGTTGTCTTTATATGAGAAATGAGTCCTTGTAATCACAACAAATTTCCGTAAGGATCAATAAAGCAGTCATAGTCTTAAAGAAACAGTGACCTTAACATCATCTGCCCTATAGATAGCAAGGTCTGAAAGGGGAACTTTACTTTTTAAACTAATAGTTGAAATTTATATTTTCTTCTAGTTAGTGATATTATTACCCAATAACATAACACATTACTCAGAGGGAAATACAAATAATTGTAAAATATATCATATTTGTTCATGAGTTCTCAGGAATAAAATGCCTTTATTCTTTACCAAAATAATCAAATTAGTTAACCAAAATGACTTGGATTTCTGTTGTTGGCTGCAGATCTGTAAGTTTTTGGATTTAAGTCCCTTTCAAGAAACTAAGAATTTTATACCCAAAAGATCAGTTGTCTCTGATTTGACCTGACTCCAAAAGGAAATCCAATCTTGTTAGGGAAAGTACTGGAAAACAATCCTTGTGTTAGCCAATGACACACTCAGCAAGTAACTGCTTCAGTTCAGACAACAGAAGTCATGAGCTAAATCCTATAGAAAAGGGGGCTTATCAAGGCAAGCAATTCTCATGTGTACATCAAATTTGTTCAGGAAATGTCTAAGTCTAAAAAAAAAGTGAACTTGAGTTCATCTTCCCCATAAAGTCTTAGATCGCAAAAAAAAAAAAAAAAGCATTATCAATACATAAAATATTATCTAAGAAAATAAGTGCCACACAAACATATATACAATAGTACACAGTAAGTGGGGGAGACAGACACACACATGTAAATATCACAACATGCTAAATATAACTTACTGTGCTTGTTAAGCTAATTTGGTTTTTGTTATCTAGTCCTTCGTCTATCTTAAATGGTGCATCTTTCACTAAAGTCATTTTTGGATCAAATGCTTTCCTGGGCGTGACATCCGACACAACATCATCATTGTTTATTGTGTATCTCATGCGGTCACCAATCTGGATGTTACAATGACTAAACCAATCCAAAACTTGAAGCCTGTATTAAGTTCAAATATAAATATATTCTATGGGAGTAAATGCAACAATTACTACTACAATAAATAGGATGGCTGCCTGGTCGTGCGGTTTGCACGCTGGACTGTCGTTCGGACTTATCGATGGTCCCGGGTTCAAACCCTGCCCGCTCCCATCCCCCGCCGTCCTGCGGGAGGTTTGGACTAGGAAGTAATTATCTTCAACTCTGAAGGAACATCCGAAATAAGTAAAACATTTTACAAACAAACAAACATTTTACATAAATAAATGAGCTTATGTCTAATTTAAAATGATGTCTACACTAAAAAAAAAAGGTCTGATAAAAATGACTCACTTTTCAACATTTTCTCCCTCAATAAATCTTGGTGGTGGATTAACTGACCCACTGGTATTATCCATTTTCTCATAACCACGAAACACCCACTGGATTTCAACACTTTTAGTGACAATCTAAGAAAATCAAAACAGAACCCTAAAATACTAGATCATTTTAATAACGGCAATGTTTATTTTCTAGACTTAACTAGCCACTAACCTTCTCTACTGTAACAAGAACATTGAAAGTTTTTCCTTTTTTGTTGGCCACCCTGCTACAGTAACGTGGGGTAGAGTGAAGCCACTTAGCATCACTGAAGTTATCCATTGTACCTTTCAACTCTTGCCCAGGATAGTGATGGCAGAAACTAAATTCACCATGCTGAGGAAGACAAATACATACAATCTCAGTCTCTAACAATTCAACTGTTAAAATAAAATAAAAATGTCCAAAAACTTAAACACACACACTTATTTAACTAAGCAGGATTTTGAAAGGCTCACGAGAGCAATTCTAGGGTTGTTGGCCAGATTATGCAAACCATATCAATATCAAACCAACTACATGTTTATTACTCATAAATACATTGATAGCGAGAGTTTTGAAATAAGCAGCACATTTCACTAATAATTACAATGTATGTAGCTAAATTGTTTTGCCAAATTATTCAAGACTTCAGCTAAAGAAATGATAAAGACTAAGATGCATCAAAACTTTACTTTTCAGATGCCCTTTCATTTATAAACATTTAACTATGCCCTGGCCTAAACCTCATTGAACTTGGGGCTTTCGTAATGTCTGTCCAAAGTGCTACCACTCAACAATGCAGCCCTCCTCAACCTAACAACTAGGATCTAACATAAATGAACTAGGTGCTATCATGATATCAACAAGGCAGCCATCCTCAACCTAACAACTAGGATCTAACATAAATGATAGCTGGTTAAAATTAGGAACACAAAATTCATTCAAATACTAAATCTATTACAAAACTATACAGACAAAACCACCTTGATCTCCCTTAAAAATAATATCACTGCTGTGAATTAAGAGAGGTGTGTATAAAAACAGAAAGGTATCCACTTTGGTCAAAGAATAATAACTAGAATGCAACCTTACCCTGGACCTTTTATCACTAACATCTTCAAAGTTAAACAAGTCATCCTCATCTACTTGACACCTAGATGTAGAAGGAGAAATGATACAAAATGTACACTAGATAATGAAACCAAACAACATTCAAAAAGGATTTTAACAACTCTAACAAAACAACCTGTATGTATAATGAAAATAAAAAGGGACATACATATAAAACTATCTTACTTTGCTCCATCCTGAAAGATAATAACCAGCTCATAGTTGACATTTTCCACTCTGCCAAGCCAGGAATTGAATAGCACTTCCTGATCACTGCAGAATTTCTTGAGGAAAAAAAAAAAAGTTTATGAAATCAGTAGCCAATGTTATGTCGTCTATTTTGACAGGTATTTTAAACAACTGGTATAATGCAGTTGAAAAGGTTAAAAAAAACAAAAAAAAACAGCCTCCTTGAAGGAGATTTGGTTAACAAAGTATATTTCTTCTTCATCGTTCTCATTGTTATGTTGGAGTGTTCATATGACTAGACCAATACATGAGATGAACTGCGCAGTGGTTTCCAAATCAGGGAGCTCTCCATATAGTTTTCTTTCTATTGGGGTGATTTGGGGCCAATGTCTTATACGGGCCTCTTGGTAGAGAGAGCAGTTTTGGAGGACGTGGTCGGCATTTTCTGGTGATACTCCACATGGGCAGATTTCACTGGTTCCAATTTTGAGCTTCCGGAACATGTGTTGTCGCATTCTGTTGTGTCCGGTCCTGAGTCGAAAGATTAGACGTTGGTCTTGTCGGGATAGCTTATAGTAAGCGTCATCTTTCTTGTGATTTGGATGAGAGCTCGTCCATTTCTCATTTATTTTATCTACAATTAATTTCTTCATTTCTTCTGGATAGAGTGCAGAGTTTACTTGTGAGTTTGTTCTCCCACTCTTGGCGAGTGTGTCAGCCTTCTCATTTCCTGCTAGTTGTATGTGAGCTGGTATCCATTGAATAACAGTTTTTTTGCTGTTGTTGTTGAGCTTTGTAAGTGCTGTTCTGAGGTTTTTAACAAAGTATATAAATTATCTTTCTTGAAAAGCATCACAATAATTTAGTAACAGCAATCTGCTTGACTATAGATAAAGTAAGTAAAATGTGACAGCCCCCCCCTGCCCCCCAATTATGAATAATATAAGGACCTAATTATGTGCAACAGATGTATTAAAATTTGAACTTTCTAATAGTCTGTTCATAATGCATACATTGGTTTGGGTATTTTCTCAAACATCTTGATTTTATTTTAGCTTTATGTAACTAGTTATAATGTAAATTTTTCAGTAAGAAAATGTCTTTAAAATCAATATATTGTCATGGTGCTTGGCATTAGTTTAAATAGCACTTGTTTGAAATAAACATAATTGCATTCAATAAGAAAAAAAAGCTAGTTGTAAAAGATTTTTGGGCTTCAGTTCAAATATATTACAAATTCCTACTTTAGTTAAACTTACATCTATAGTTAAAAGACAAAAAAGGATTACTATAGTTATGCTTATAATTGAAATCACTTAAAATCAAAAGATTCTGTACTACTTTAATAAAAACCAAAAAGCAAAATTTCTAAAAATGTATTTTATGTGTTCTATTTGAACATTATTATATCTTATAATGTATATTTGAACATCTTATTAATTTACAACATTGAAAAAAAGCAACATTTGCAACATACTTTGTAATTTAGTATTTTGTGTGTATCTACCTGTATGGGTTGTAAATCCTTAGAATTGATGTTGTAGATATATTTATTGGTGCGAAGAACATGAACATTACACCGTATATCTACATCAGTTACAAATCCACACTGTGTTTCTTGACCTTGAATAAGATGCCGAACAATGTCTCCTGGCATAAGTGACCTGTCAACTAAATGAACCTTAACACAAACAATAAAGAGTTTTTACTAAATTTTATTTACTAAATACAATTTACTGGGTTTAAAAAAACAAAACACTACCTTTTTCAATATATGAATATATATTACTGTATCACAAAGGTTGTCATGGCCAGGGGTGTCAATGGGGTTAAGCTCCCATTGTCTATAAAATACTCCTAATGGCATGCGTCTCAAATAGCCTCTGACAGCTAAGTCCAGCACCTGGCCTGCTCGTGTGGCTTAGATATTAAGCCCGGCGAAACTGCTCTTACTAACAGGTGAAGGGGTGAAGGCGGATACCTGGCGCCACAAAACCGGGAGCTTCGGGCAGATGGAGCTCGTCAGCCTAGTAAGGCAGTTCATCTAGGAGAGGGGTACTCTGACTTCAAACCCCCGCTGCCTTGCGGTACTAAGGCTTCAGGAGACAACCTCGGGGAGAAATCAGGAGTGAAGCCCCTTAGGCGTTGGGAGTATCAGCTGCGAAATTCCCTCCGGCAGCTTCTGCAACCGAGTTGGTGCCAAATGTAATGCGATGCGTTCCTTTGGATCACATTAGCAAGGTCGAGAGTGGGATCATGACGCATGGGCCACCCATGACCCCTTTATCCAAGGCCCAGGAATGCGCCCTGGAGAGGAAACTCTGGTGCTGCTGCAAAGCGGCTAAAACAACACGGGAGACAACAGTTACGGGTTATAAGTCCAACTTGATTGGTGTAATGTATGGACGCCACGGGTTGTCTCTGACGGTGGGAGAGGTCTTCGCGCCTCACTGATCAGCTACCGCCCGCCTCAACCTGGGCAGCCCCCAGTCAGTTAGGTGCTGGGACAACCCTTGCTGAGAACAAAAGAATTGAAGCGGCTTTAATCAAGAGGGATAAAAAGAAAGCTGCCCTGTCTGCTAGCCCTAAATCAGAGGCATACACATGTACGAATTGTGGCAAAGTCTGCAGTTCTAGAATTGGCTTGATTAGCCACACCAGATTCTGCCCTGTCTCAAGATTAAGCCAAAACCAGTGACTCATTTGGGCGCATCCATTGCCTTTCGAGACAAAAGGAGCCATATATCACAAAGAGAATAGAATTGAAAAGATACTTTTGACCGTCTTGAATTTCAAGGTGAAGAATTTTTTTTAAAAATCTAGCACAATGAATGCTTTTATTTTTAGGCCCTTTGATCTATGATTTTTACGCCCTTTGATCTATGGAGGTAAATGGTATTAAGTCATTTACTATGACAGTCAGTTAACGAGGTTAATGAGTGTGTTATGTGACCAGCATTATGATCAACAGCCATTACTTCCCCAATCTATGCCAGATACCCATTGGAGCTGGGGTGGACTCAGGGGTGTTATAAAAATCCTGAAGTTCAAAATCACAGTCTTTATCTGGATTCATACTAGAGACCCCTCAGTTTAGAAGCCAAAGCGCCTTTTTTTTTGGTTTATGCTTTCTCAAGGTAAGGGATCCCAAATATAAGACAGATACTATATATTCTAATGTTGGTCTTGCCATGGTTAAATAGCATTTTATATAAAAATTTCTTTTAATAAACCCTTTGGCATTGTTTGATTTTTTAATTATTTTTTCAATATAATATGAGGATTCCAAGTGACACTGACTTTCTAGTGGTGCAGAGTTAGCTCCAGAGAGAGAGCTGAACAACACCCTTTATTTGTTTAGTCCAGTGATACCCAACCTAATTCGACCTGTGGGCCATTTTTATTTCCGACGCTCGTGTCGTGGGCCACATGAACAAAAACGTAGGCCTACAAAAACGACATTGACCTGAAACCCATAGATGGGATATTAGAAATTTATCTTTTTTTTCCCCGCGTTAGAAGATGGCTTTATTTCTCTACTTAAAATATCAGCAACATTGGGCTTCATTCCTCTACTTAGAATATGAGCAACATTGTAGCTAGCTTTACAACCGAGTCATTCTCCTGTCTCTTTTTGGTAAATATTCCCATTAATCCTCCAATTTCTAGGCGTAATTTAACAATCTTCTTTTTGCGGCTCAAACCAAGAATGCCGTTATATTTGTTTTATAATATCGGCTATATGTTTTTGTTTTTTAAATAGCCACAATTTCTTTATACAAAAAAAAATATGTTAGCTTATAATCATGTTCCACAAAAAATAAAGAACCGTTCACTTTTCTTGGTACAAAATGTACATTCTACACTCAGATACCTATTTCATAAATAAATATCATTGAACCAATCAATCAGGAGAAAAATCTAGGGCTCTAACGTAAAAAAAAGATACATTTTTATACCTTTTAAGTTTTGGAAAAAAGGGGGGGGGATTTTCTACACATTGTGCCAACATTTCGGCGGACCAGAGGGAATTACGTCTCGGGCCGTATCTGGCCCGTTGGCAGTACTTTGGGCATCACTGGTTTAGTCCATCTTCTTCTTCTTCGTTCTCATTGTTATGTTGGAGTGTTCATATGACTAGACCAATACATGAGATGAACTGCGCAGTGGTTTCCAAATCAGGGAGCTCTCCATATAGTTTTCTTTCTATTGGGGTGATTTGGGGCCAATGTCTTATACGGGCCTCTTGGTAGAGAGAGCAGTTTTGGAGGACGTGGTCGGCATTTTCTGGTGATACTCCACATGGGCAGATTTCACTGGTTCCAATTTTGAGCTTCCGGAACATGTGTTGTCGCATTCTGTTGTGTCCGGTCCTGAGTCGAAAGATTAGACGTTGGTCTTGTCGGGATAGCTTATAGTAAGCGTCATCTTTCTTGTGATTTGGATGAGAGCTCGTCCATTTCTCATTTATTTTATCTACAATTAATTTCTTCATTTCTTCTGGATAGAGTGCAGAGTTTACTTGTGAGTTTGTTCTCCCACTCTTGGCGAGTGTGTCAGCCTTCTCATTTCCAGCTAGTTGTATGTGAGCTGGTATCCATTTAATAAGTTTTTTTGCTGTTGTGGTTGAGCTTTGTGAGTGCTGTTCTGAGGTTTTTAATATAAGGGGAATCAGAGTTTTGCAGGCTTTGGAGGGTTGTTTTTGCGTCTGTTAGAAAGACAATCTGACTGTGAGGGGAACTTGGATGATTTGCTAGCATGGTAGCAGCTAGTGCTAGTGCTTCCCTTTCTGCTCTGTGACTGTCAGAGAGCTCTCCAGTTGCAAAGGATTTTTCTAGTTTTCCTCCATCTGGCCATTCGATAAGTATTCCAGCTCCTCCATTTGTGGTGGCTTTATGGGATGAGCCATCCGTGTAAACTCTGATCCACTGATTGCTAGGGTAATTGGTATGTAGAAAACAGTTCACTATTTCCTTGAGCTCTGTTGGTCTGTAATCAGATTTTCTTTTTATGTTTTCAATATGGTCCCTTATAGTAGGAAGAGGGCTTTCGTCCCAGGGTGGAGATTCATTATAGTGTATCGAGGATTCCAGAGTAATTTTTTCAAGTTGGTGTTTCTTTTTTAGGTTTAGAGATTCCTGTATGAAATTGGTCCTTTTGAGACGGTTTTTTGTGCCAGTTTTGTGGATTTTTGTTCTGAGTGGGTGCCTCTCCAAGGTTTCCAATTTAGTGAATTGGGAATTGGGAAAGGATTTTTATTTCTCTTCTTTCATCCAGAGAGATCAGGGCAGCAGTTTCCTCCATCAAATTTGAGCTTATAAAGGTGTGTCCAAAATAAGTCAGAAGGGATTAACCTACCCTTTTAAGACAAAATGTTGACACTGCCTACAGATGTTTACTGAGTTTATGAATTTACTGACTTAGTTTTAGTCCTTTCTGATTGTTAAGAGTGGGGGTGCAAAAATATTGTGTTAAATTACAATTTTTGGGGACATGGGAATTTACCATGGATGTTCAGGGAAGATAATTTCTTTATGCTATTATAAGTGCTTAAGATAGCCCGCTTTAATGGATATCGGTACAATACTTTTATGAGCCTGATGTATATGGACACTAGCTATATTTCATGTTCCATTCTAGTTATAGTATGACTAGGCATTCTATAGAATGACTAGTTCTATGTAAGGCAAAGTATAAAATGATCAGTATCATAATCTGCGCTTTGGCAGCTACGTGTCAGCAGTATATTTCCATTTTTCGTGTTAGGGTTTCGTGTCAGTATCATATCCAACCGGTGCTGGTACCCAGACCTAGGGTGCCTCCATGAGACACAGTGCTGTGGTTTAGTTCTGAAGTATGTGTTGGTAATGCAGAGCTTATGGTATGTGCAGAATTCAAGCAGTCTTTGTCCGTTATCATTCATCCTTACGATTCCAAAAAGCCCAAGGCAGTCTGGCCAGGTAGTATGATCTGATCCTACTCTGGCATTGAAATCACCTAGAAGGATCATATATAAGCTCTTTTTGAGGAATGTTCGCAAATGGCTTCTTTGAGATCTTCTTAGAACTTGTCTTTGTCCTCCTGAAGCGAACATAATGTGGGGGATAGGCACTAATTAGAGTGACTTTTCCAGATACTGTCAACATACTTATGCTTAGTAGCATTTCCGAGCCACCAACTGGAGGGACTCTCATGGGAAGAAAACTGTTCTTGACAGCAAAGCCCACACCATGTATTGAGTCTCATCCTGTGCTTTCCCTTTCCAAAAGAAAGTGTAGTCAGCCTCGCGGAGCATGTCATTTTCAGCCAGTTAGGTTTCTTGCAGGACTGTAATATCAACGTGTAGCCTTTTCAGCTCGTTATTTGTGACTGCCGTGTTCCTTGCGTCGTCAACCTGCCTAAGATCATCAGTGAGACCAGGACACACTGTCCTGACATTCCATGTGGCCAGTCGCATGACAGGGATTTTCTTTTTCATGTTAATTTTTCTTCTTTTGTTGCTTGGTGCAAGTTTCCAGCCTACTAGTCGTTTTAAACTAAGCTCTAAACACCCATTAGAGCAGGCAGGCTGTGAAGGATCAGCACCTAACTGACTGGCTGGTCAACATACATGTACCAAGAGCACAGATTGAATAGTTTCCACTTGCGCTGCCTGAGACGCATGATGCGCATCTCTTGGAAGGACCATGTCTCCAATCAGGAAGTTTTGAGATTGGCCAATATGAACAGCATGTATGCTCTCCTGACACAAAGAAGACTACGCTGGCTCGGACATGTCACCCACATGCCAGAAGGTAGAATCCCGAAAGATATCTTATATGCTGAGCTTGTGGAGAGAGTCAGACCCAAGGGCCACCCAAGACTAACCTATAGAGATGTCTGCAAGCGAGACATGAGAGCCACAGATATCAACGAAAGTACGTGGGAAGAAATAGCCAAAGACCAAAGTGCATGGAGACAGACTGTGCGTGCTGGGACAATCCTCGCTGAGAGCAAAAGAAGCGAAGCGGCCTTAATCAAGAGGAAAAAAAGAAAGCCACCCTGAATCAGATGCATACACATGCACGAATAGTGGCAAAGTCTTCCGCTCTAGAAATAGCTTGATTAGCCACACCAGATTCTGCCCTGTTTCAAGACGAAACCAAAACCAGTGACTCATCTGGGCACATCCATTGCCTTCCAAGACAAAAAGGAGCCATTTTCAAAATACAAAATGTCTTTATTAGAAAAATATTTATAAATTAAATAATAAGTATAAAAAAAATTACAAAAGAATATATACAAGATTTCTTAAGACTAAAAATAACTTTGTAGGCCTATGTCTTTTATACCCTAGATGCTAGGTGCAATTTCAAGTTTCAATTAATTACATAATTCTTTAACTCAACTAATCATATTTAAAAATAGTAATAATACACATTAGTAAATATAAAATTGCTTAGTTTTTTATAACTCAACTAAAATGAGAAATTAAAAGATTTAATTATTTTGACTATGTGAACAAAAAAGAAAGAAATACTACTGCGATAAATTTACATTTCACACATAGCCCGAAGCAGTTCTAGTCAAAGTAAGAAATGGAGAAATCATTGCTCACTTTGCCTGGAGTTTTAGAATGCCAGGCCTAGATCTAGTCATTCTAGTGGGTCATTTATGTAAAATATAAACACTGTTGTGGGCAAAGATTGTTTCTTGAAGTTGAGGAAGGCCTGTAACTACACCTGATTTTACTCAATTTACTGTTCTTGGTGTTGTCATGTTGATTCAGAGAGAGCCATTAATGATTAAAAATAGAATATTATATAGAATATAAAACTACAGTTACATCTAGATCTATAATCTATAGTAATAGTAGTATAGACTATAGTGACAGTCTAGAATTAGATTATTTAGATAGAAATAATTATTATTATAATCAATAATCTCTCTAGAATCTAGATTAGTTTGTATTTGTTTTCTCCCTATCAAATTCAAAGTGTGAAAGTATCACACTGCACAGTATCAGATCAGGAAACCCTCAAGCACAATCCAATATTGAATATATAGAATATAGTCATAGATGATATTAGATTTAGATCTACATAATATTAAAATTAAATATATTATACTTATAGTAAAATAGTATAAATAGATCTAGATATCTATATTATAGTATATAGATCTAGACCTATCTGAAAATTCATTGATTGATTCACTTTGATATGTTTTTATTTATTGATTTGTTTTTAATTATTGTTTATAAACTATAAATAGAATCTATAAACTCATTAAACTTAAACTGTGATGTTAGTTATCATTAGTAATATATTAAATGTATGATATCTAGACTAGATTTGACTAGATCTATTTCATCTATCTAGGCCTAGGTCTGAATCTAGAATAGATATCTCGAAAAAAATAAATTTAATTAGATTAATTAGATCAAGAATCTAGTCAGAGTCTAGAATAGATTCTAAATAACCGAACCTTATTTTCGGCTACAACTGTTTCTTTGCCTGTTGGATGCCAAGCAACCCTAACAGTTCCTTTCTGAATCCGTTCATCTATTTTATTATCGGCTTCATCTTCGTCGCTGCTACTGAAAAAATCACCGTTTTCTAAAACTAGTCCGAAGCTTATTCCTTTGCCTTGATTTTCAATGTAAACTTCATCTTCCTCAAAAAGGTTGCACGTAGCCATACTGGTTGCAGGATGGATGGATTGATTGGTGGAAAGCTATTGTCAGTCCAACTTTTTAGAAAAACACAAATACAATCGCAAAAAAGGTCATTAAATAATCAAAACTAGACGTTGAATAATAAACCTACGAAGAAAACAATAAAATTACAAAAAAAAAAAACAAAAAAAAACGTCTTATCTTATTACAGACGTTAATTCAAGAAGAAGACGTATATATAGCATGGACGTAGCTAGGGAGGGGGGATCCCCCCAATGATATATCTCCCCCCGCAGGGGGGATCGGAATTTAGTGACTGATTTTTTGCTTTGATTTTTTTAATTTTAAGTGAGATTTTAACACTAAACCATCACTTGCCCCGGCGTAGCCAAAGGGGTTTTGAGTTTAAACTCCCCTACCAGGGGAGTTTGCAGTCAAATTCCCCACTTCTCTAAACAAAACCAAAAAATAAAAAGAATGCAAACGGCCATTCCCTAATTCCAAGAGCATAGCTATGGAAGATTTCGATTTCAAAACCCCCTCCGAAATTTTCGATAAAACTATCCATACATCAGTCACCAGATTCTATGAGCGTAGCCAAGAGGGTTTTTGTGTTTAAAACCCCCCTCCAGCGGGGTTTAGAGCTAAAAAAAAATACCTCTTCAATATAAAAAAAAAGCAAATTACACACTCCATTAATAAAGTGCTATGACAAATTTGTACAAATAGGTGTCTACTCCTTCTTCCCTAGTGCTATTAGAGCATGGAATGGGTTGCCTGAGCTAGCTAGGAAAACCAGTGACATGGCAGAATTTAAGCCATTGGTTAATATGCATGACTGAATGCATGACGCGTTGGATGTCATCATCTTCTTTTTTTTTTTTTTTTTGAAGTAAAGTCTGTATTATATAAGATAAGATAAGATAATCATCTGCCGAAATCGAAAAAGACTAAATGTGGCTCAACAAAGATGGCTAAGATGGATTTTATAGAGATCGGGTCTCAATCAAGGAAATCCTATGCCGAACTAGGAGTCGACCCCTTAGTAGGCCTAAGGATGTGACAGAGCGTCGCGTGAGGTTTGCGGGACATGTTCTCCGACAAATGAATTACGCATAATGAGTTGCGATGACATGGAGGCCATTACGAGGAGAGCGCAAACAAGGACATCTTAGTACAACTTGGCGCCACACTTTCACGTAGGTCCTCATAGCAGGTGGGAAGAGGCTTCAGACATTGCCAGTGACAGGTTTTTGTGGAAGCAGCTTGCCGCCCAATGCGACGAACGACGCGGGAGGATCTAAGTCAGTAAGAATAGCACATTAGGTTTTTGAAATAAAACGTTTGAATAGCAGGATAAAGCACTGTAGATACCTCAGAATATGCATTTTGTCGGCTTTCAATACCAGAAATAGTGCTTGGCGGAGCCCCGCGCTGAGGGAACTCAATGGCAATGGTGGGGACTTTACAATTTTTCCACTAACTCCAGAAAGAACCTATTCTAGGGTACAATAAACGTCTTCCGAAAGAAAGATTAATTATGTACACACACGCACGCGCACACACATTTTTTTGCCGGGGGGGGGGGAGAAATCCCCCCAACCATCCACCACCCCCGAAAAAAATCCTGGCTACGCCCATGATATATGTAGATTTAAACAATAAGTCATCTTCCTATCCTAATTGTACTTAAATTCTATCTATAGTAAACAACAACGTAACCGTGCGACGTAGATGTAGGCTATGCCTATCATTAAGTCTGTAATTTATAAGATAAGAAAAGATAGATTACATAATAATAATTATTTATCTGGTGTTCACCCCCCCCCCCAGCAGGGGGTGATGGATGGAATTTAGTGACTGTTTTTTTTTTCTTTAATTTTGTTTATTGTAGGTAATATTTTAATGATAAATGAGGCCCATGTTCTTTCGCTGTCCATAGCTTTCTTGGTCACTGTCTCTCCCGTCTGGTGCGGTCTAGAGCTATGTCTTCCGAATGGTCAGTATTGATGTTCACTGATTTGAGGTCCCGTTTTATTACATCTATACTAAATAGTATACCAGGAACTATATATAAATTATAGACAAGATCTAGATCAGTGATGCCCAATATAGGGCCTACGCCCGCGGGCCAGATCCGGTCCGCGACGTGGTTCCATACGGCCCACCAAATTAAACGCCAGTACAAAGTGTAAAAACTCCCCCTCCAAAAGACAAGATTGAAACATGTTTCTTGATCAACATTAGATGATTAGGGGTAGGGCCACAATTTTGTCTGATCGATTGGTACCATAACCTTTAACATTTGTTGTTTAGAATGTGACTGAATGTAGAATCTACCAGGAAAAATGAAAGGATGTTTATTTTTTGTGGAACATGATAATAAACCATTATATTTGTTTTATAAAGAAAGTAGAAAGTATGGTTGTTTAAAAAAAAAACAATTAAACGGCATTATAAAACAAATATGACGTCATTCTTGTTTTGAGATAAAAATATTGTTAAATCATGGTTAAAACTATACCTTGAGATTGGATGATCGATGGAAATATTTAATAATAATAATTTAATTTATAGAGGCTGTTAACAAACATAATGTAGGTTCAATGAGCTGTGATAACATTACAAACATTAACACTAGAGCTAAAATTAGCCTACAAACTAATCTAGAAAGGTTTTGAACAGATGTCTTAATGTTCTTCTTGAATGCAATAGTGAAGCATTTTATTGTGTGTCTGAGATCAATGGGGAGTGATCGAGTTCCAAATCTTTGGTCCGTGTTTTGAAAAATCCCACAAACCGTAACTTTTGAGGGAGAAAAGTAGAACTCACTAGATTCTAGAAGCGCATGGAGCGCAGTGTTCTTTGAGGAAATATGGAATGATCAGTTCACTAAGGTACAAGGGCATTTTTTTTTTATTGTAGATGCACTGATGACGTGTGGCCACCTTGTAGTTAATACTTGCTTTCACATGAAGCCAAATAATGGGGTGTGTGCAAGAGAGCTGTAGAGGAATCTCGTCTTGTTTTCAGTGGCACTATTCGTGCTGCAGTTTGGCGATTTTGTCATCAGAAATACCTGCTAGTTGCTAGAATGGCGTTGCAGTAGTCAAGGCAGGAGAGTATGAATGCTACAGCTAGCTTTTTTTTTTTGTTGTTGATTCCGTCGTGAAATCTCGCCCGACCCGCGCAACTGCAAATATATTGAAATAAAGACCCTTGCAGACCGAAGAGCTGAGCCGAAGGCACTGGCGGATCCAGGGGGGGGGCGGTAGGGGCGATCGCCCCCCCCCCACTCGGCCGACCCCCCCCCCCCGAAGGGGGGGGGGGCGGACGAGCTTTAGTATAGAAGTCACACAATTTGTATACGAATTTATTACTTATGTTTATAATATATACTAATTATTTATATTTCAAACTATTTTTAGATTATTTCGCCCCCCCCCATCTAGTATGTTGGCCGATTAGGTGGGGTCGGGAGGGGGCGATAGCATCAATCCGCCCCCCCCCCAACCATAAACTTTTGAGTGGGGGGGCGGTCCAATTTATTTGTAGAAATCACAGCTTGCCAAAAGAATCAATTAAATATCTATATGATTAAAACTTGTTATTGATATTTTAACCGATCTTTATATTATGTCGTTCCCCTGTTGTCCGATTGGTGTGGGGGGGGGCGAAACCTCTACTGCCCTTCCCAACTAATCCCTTTGAGTGGGGGGGGCGGTCCTACTTTTATGGAGAAATCATAGTTTGTGAGCAAGATTAGTTGCATTGATATATAAATTTGATATTATGTCGCTCTCCTTCAGGTATCTTGGCCGATTCGGTGGGGTAAAAGGGGGGGGGGGGCGATTGCATGTACTGGCGGTCATATTTTTATGGAGGAATCATAGTTTGTGAACAAAAATAGTTGAATTTTTATATAATTAATATGTGAGACCATTTTTTATATTATGTCGCACCACACTCTAATCTCAAATTTTATGATTAGTAAATATAAAAAGAAAAAGGTGGCAGGGGCGATACTTGCCATCTTCTTTCCCTCATCGGACAAAGCAATACTCTTTCTTTTTGTATTATAGTTAAGAAATTACAAAATGTAAAAAAAAAAATCAGCCACTAATATAATTTATATATGCTATAAATTAAATTCTCGTATCGAGTGGCCCCACCCTTATTCTTTAATGCCAAATGCAATTGTGAGCAGGTCAGGCAGGCGCGAGCTGTGGTGGCCTATTCTCTTCTGCTGCTCAACATTAAATTCATTAGCAACAGTAGGCAGGTGGTAGCTCTACCGGGTGGGCCCAATCTGTGCACCTCGGTCTGCGACCAAGGGGCTAGAGTCGCCTAAGCAACCAGACAGCACAATTGAACTAAACTAAACTAATCTAGCTAACTAAAAGAAAGCAATAACGAAACTTTTACTTTAGGATAAATAAAACAAAAAGAAACTTTATTTACACACACAAATAAATCAATAATAAAATATAACATATAGAGCTACACTAGCACTACAACTGAACTCAGCAACTAACTAAAACCCTCTAAATCTACAAACACTAACAGACTAACCAAACCAACTATCTAACTATTACTACCCTAGACCTAAGCTTAGAATTAATAAAATATAACAAAAAAAGGTACAGGGAGGCGATGGCAGACTAATGGCAGACTAATGGCAGTCTAATGGCAGTAGACTAACAACAGCCTACAGGCAGTAGACTAACAACAGCAGTACTGCAGTAAGGATAGCAGGCGGTCCCAGCTGAAATTACACTACACACAATTAACTCTACACCGGCACTACTGTCGGCACTGACCACTGGTCAAGACAAAAGAGGGCTCAACGTGGTTCTGGAGCCAGCTATAACTGGTCAGCGCGAACATATCGGAGAGCATGACGTCACGCTAATTACCTAAAACTAAACTGGACTACTGATTCCCCTAATTTGTACCTAGCCGTACGCTATAATAAAATCTAGAAAATTACTAAAGACACGGACTACACAACATTATATACCAAACTAAACAGCATAAAAACGAGAACCTTAAAATTTAAATCTTACAAAAATACCAAAAGGAAGAAGAAAGATATTTATGTTCTAAACTCGTACAGGGACCCTATACAGCTTCTAGACTAGCACTTAGACTGAAATCAGAAAATAACTACTAACCTAACCTAAGCGCTAAAGACAAAAATACATAGAACTAATCAGGGACAAAGAAATGGAAACAGTGCCAACAACTCTAAAGCTAGTTAACTATTTTTAAAACTACTTTTCCTCTACGAGCAAAACACAAATAACAGAAAAAGACTAAAACTAGCAGAAGTTATAAATAGCGGAAACTACAAACACACAGCACTGACCTATGCAAGAAGAAAAGACACTAGATTAAATTATTCTAGCCTGGCCTATATAAAGCAAATAGATCGAAATACAGATAAAAATAGATAACAAATAGACCTGGGGTCGCACGCTCACACAATCATTAGCAGAAATTATAAAAAGGAGCGAGTGTGACGAACCGTTTTAGCTCACTCGAGGTATCACTCAGGTCTAAGCATTTAATTAATTTATTTACTCGCTATTAATCATCACTTTTATTAATTTAGCCAATCAAGCGCTAAAAACACAGCCACCACCCCTCCAATCCAACCCCACCCCTTTGGCATCGATGTCACACTTTACTATTCCCACCTTGACACGCGTCACACTAGACTCTTGACAAGAGTACACTCCCTCCATCTATCGTGGCAAACATCCGTTGACCCCCCCCCCTTCCGGGAGCGGCTGGTCACTTCAAAGTGCCCATTCAACTCAACGCCTCGGGCAACGCTGTTCGTCAAACATTAGCCATTATCAAGGTATAATCTCCTTTGATCCAGCCGAGCTCTGATACCCCCATCCTTTCTATCCTCTGACCACCTGGCGAACTCCCTGGACTTTCAACTCGCGCCTTCGCGCGGTGTCTATCTCCCGGAAACGCCGTCACGGTCAAGCGAGGATCTCTTTGTCAAAGACGCCAGATAGTCTAGACCACCTTTGCACTTATCTCCCGCCACTCACCCCCCCCCCCCCATCTTTCTATCCACGTGTATATGGACAAACTTCATCGTCCGATCTCATTCACGCTGGAGAGCCCACAGGGAGCACATCTATCTCTTGCTTGAGCTCTAGACTATTTTCATTCCCTTATTTCACTTGGATTGGTGGTATGTAACTTAGTAAAGTGCTTGAGAACCATTTTACTTAGTAATGTAAATATATATTTGTGCATTTATTACTACATTATTTGTGTACCGTACTTATTTGTGCATTCTTATCATGGATAATCTAATTAGATTACTGTATACTTATATTTTATATCATGACTTTTGTGGCTAAATTTCAAACCATCTGGACTAGAATTTATTAACGATTCTTACCAAATGTATTTAGCTCTTTAACCATTATTAATTTATCTCTGATATATTAGCGCTCAGCACGAGCCTTCAATATATTATCATTATCAATTCCTTGGCAGGGAATTATCAAAACACCTCTGTAAACATGTCTTATTACTGAGTATGTATTTACTTATGCTCTATGTTTACTTATGTGAGAGCACGGGCGAGTATCAGACGTTGATCTCCCCTTTCCCTTTCATCTCATTTATCTTAGTGATGTATGTACTTGCTATTCACCGTGATTGGTGAGCGTCACTTATATTACTTATCATATATCACTTGTTACTGTTTGTTATTTCCCTTTATGGGAGTCCCCATTATTATTGTTATCTCCCTTGATGGGACACTATATTCATTTGTTAGGTCCCTTTGATAAATATGAAACTAGCTTATGGTTTCTATACATCAGTCTGAAGATGTCCTTCACGGAAAGGCATCTACCTCCCAGTGTTATCATTATGGCTAAACCGACGCATACATCATATCGTTGCAGCTTTTATCTATAGACCACATCCGCCTGAAATCTTAGCAACCTAAAGCTGATAACAGATTTGCTGACACCAGATCTGTAGACATCAGTCCTACTCATCGTTCAAGAGTCCAAGTAACAACGCTAGCCACAGACTCGTCACTGGATTGACTGATTGGTAGACGCAGCTTAGCTCTGCAACCATACAAGTTGGACTGCAACCGGAGCCTGGATCCCCTACACCAGCCCACCAGCAGACAGCATCAGTACTAGCCACACCCGTCTCATCAGTGCAGCACCGGACCTAAAGCAAAGCAAGCAGCCTAATGACACTCAGACCCCTTGGTTCTAACATCTGATGATGATAGTCCTATATATGTAAATACGCTAGATCCCATACTAGCAACTGTACAGCATGTCACCTTTCATTATCTGATTTTGTATAATAAACTGTACATAAGTTTGCATCTAAATATAGTATTTGTTGCCTGCATTTTAACGCTGTGCTTGTAGTTTATATGTGCAAGTAAGGATTCTCAAACCATAAAAATCCCCTAGACACCCAAAACGGCCAAATCTTAATCCGACTTGTCACAGCGAGGATAAATCGTTTTCATTCTACCGCCCCTCCCATTTCCAGACAGAGTTTATGTAATTTCACATGAATTTATCATAATTATTTTAAGAAAGACTTTGCTTTGGAAAAGTAAGAATTCAAACAAAAATTTTCAGTATAAGAGTCACGATTGAGATGAGTAGCCTTTTTTCTAGCCTTTACTCAATCTAATATTTTTCTAGTTAAATTTGGGACTATAACTCACAATTTATGCTTGAATTTTATTGAATATTATTTATCGAATTTTTTTTTCGGCAGCGATCCTCAAAACCTTAATCTAAATATGTGGGGTATCTGATCTTTTCAAGGAACAAATCGGTTTTATTTGCAATGTATTAAGGGCGTATACATTCAAATTAGAATATTTTTCAAGTACAACATTATTCAAAAGGTCCTTTTTTAATAAGATGAATAATGAGCTTTAGGTAAGGAGAATGCGTTTCTTCAGCGAAGAATGCAAGAAAACGCTTTTAGCGTCGGGGCTTCGCCCCGAAAATCACTGATGAATAGTGAGCTGTAGTTGTCAGGAGCAGACGTTTCTGCAGTGAAGAATGCAAGTAAACGCTTTTGGCGTCCCGACCTCCACTGATTAATAATGAGCTGTAGATGTCAGGAGAATGCGTTTCTTCAGTGAAGAATGCATGAAAACGCTATATGCGTTTGATGAATAGTGAGTTGTAGATGTCAGGAGCAGGCGTTTCTGCAGTGAAAAATGCAAGAAAACGCTTTTTTGGCGTCGGGGCTTCGCTCCGAACTCAACTGATTGAAAATGAGTTGTAGATGTCAGGAAAATGCGTTTCTTCAGTGAAGAATGCATGAAAACGCTTTATGCGTCGGGGCTACGCCCCGAAACTCACTGATGAATAGTGAGCTGTAGATGTCAGAAGCAGGCGTTTCTGCAGTGAAAAATGCAAGAAAACGCTTTTTGGCGTCGGGGCTTCGCCCCGAACTCCACTGATGGATAAAGAGCTGTAGATGTCAGGAGAATGCGTTTCTGTAGTGAAGAATGCATGAAAATACTGAGAAATACTGCTTATTTATTCTTATATATATATGTGTGTGTGTGTGTGTGTGTGCGCTATACGCACGTTTATGTATAGGGTTAGGGTTTACTGGGCGTTAGGGTTTGGAAAAAAATCGCCCCCCCCCACTCCAAAGTTCTGGATCCGCTAGTGGCCGAAGGCACTTCGAGCTCTATTAAGTTTGAAAAAAAAAACCTGCTTGAGCGTCAAACAGTAAAAAAAAAAACCTCTCGCCAACCCGTGGACACCGCCACGGGAGTTTTGTTGTGCTATTCATTTAGCCTAACCACTTCCTCTAATGGTCGTTTCCACCCGGGTGCACGATGAGGCAGAACAGCGTACCCGGGCCCTTGAGTGAAAGAAAACTCTAAGATTGCGAACTAAATGAACAAAACAAAATATTTATGAAAACGAGTCTGCAAGTTACAAATAACAATGTTTAAAAAAAATGTAATGAAGCCATTTTCCGGCGCGTAAAAAATAATAAAAGGCATATATATTATTCATTAAATTAATTTCTAGATCTAGATCAAATGGTTTCTTATAATAAAATAATTTCAAGTAGATCTAGATCCAGACTTCTAGATCTATACATATTTCATTTCGTTTTCGTATCTTTTCGTTGGGCATCACTGATCTAGATCTAGAAGCAGTAAAAAAAAAATTCTTTACTTCATTCGATAAAAAAATCTGACAATGTTTTTAATTTACAGTCACAGAAATAAACAATGGCTGCGATGAATTCTCGATTGCTGGCTAGTCAAGCTCACAAATTAATATTGGATGCTAATAGATTATGCCAGCACAACGTAATAAACCCTGTGAGAACAATGGTCAAAAATGAAAGTGGAGCACTTCTTCCAAGACCAACACAAGTTCGGTTTGGGCTTATCAAAGTAAGATTTACAATCTCTAACTCTAGTGATAGTACTGATTATAACATTATTCAATTTATTCTGATAGGATAGTCACAGTGACTTGAGTGACACAATTGTGACAATAGACAATAGTGAATAGTGTCTCTAGGACAAACATGAAACTCTATTACTATTACTATTAGTATTACTATTATTAGTATTAATATTAATAATAATACTAATAATGGTATTTATCACTATAACTTTAGTATAACTATAAGTTAATACTATAACTAAACTAAAGGTAATTTCCGCTTTTTAGCTGGCGTATTTACATCTCTAGACAGCAGCTGGCATCCACTGGCCAGATTTTTGCGATGTCTCAGCGCTGAATCATTGCTAAAAAAAATTATTTCCAGGGGGAGATAACCTAGTTGATTTTAATATCGCCAGCTGAAACCATACTCGAAGAGAGAGAAAATAAAAACATATATAAATAATATAATTAAATCGCTGTAGAGCAGACTCACAGACCTATATAAATATCGCCAACTTATAGCGGATTGCAAGAGAGAGAAAATAAAACAAATAGAAATAATAGGAATATTTACTATTGCAGTAGAAGTAGTACTTTAAAAAAAGGAATGGGGGGGGGGGGGTAAAATATTATTATTTAAAATTGGAATGACATTAATAAAGCGTAAATTTAGGTACCTATTTTTTTTTCCATAGAAATTGAATTAAAATAGATTTAGGGGTATTGCCCTATGTATGATGGGATTATTGTATAGATCTATGAAGTTATATTTTAAATGATTTGATGAAGATTTAAGGTGCTGACAGCTTGTAACATTTTTCAATAAAGCTGAAATGAATGTTGAATTTAAATAGATCTAAGCCTAAATCTAGTGGACTAGTCTAGTGTAATGTTGTGTGTTATGAGACTTGTTGCATTGTATCTAGAATGTGCTTGAGGATACATGCAATAAACAACTGAAGTCCTTATAGAAAAGAATTTCATATATAAATATTTATTCATTTAATAGAAATATCCCAGGTAAAATGACTGTCTTCTCTAATCTAGCCTCAAGAGTCAAGGAATGTGGCTAGGTAACCAAGGTCACTGAAACTGACTGACTGGCTCAAGAAATGGTTGAAACTTTGGGAGGGGTCAGGGGTGGGGTTAAACAGCAGGAGTGGGCTGGGAGGGTGGTCAGGGCTGTGAGGTGAAAATGTGGGAGCGACAGGGAGGGGTCAGGGGAGGGGTGAAACTGCAGCATGGGGCTGGGAGGGGAGGGGTGGGTGTGTATAGCTGGATCCTTTGATCGGGAAAAACAGATTGACCAGAGAATGATGAAGTCCAGGTCTTACTGTAATAGGGCATGTCGAAGGTGCTGGAAGGTGCGAATAGGGCCAGATGCATTGCGAAATCCTGTCACTGTAGGCCAATGAAAGTAACTATCAGTGCTTGCTTACAGGGAACTTCTACTGTCAAAAACAGTCTTTAGATCTCTATCGGCATTTTCTCTTGTGACCAATCCATCTCCACTTCCTCTCTAAGATCTACACCTCTATATTTTTCTGCCCACTCATCTCCCACAGTTTGGTGTTTTCTACTTTGTCGTACCAGTGTATTTTTAGGATATTTCTCAGGCATCTGTTGATGAAGGTCTGTACTATTTTTGTTGTCGCTTCAGTTGTTCTCCATGTTTCCGAACCATTCAATAGGACAGCCTTGACAATAGAGTTAAAGATTCTTAGTTTAGTCTTGTTTGAGATGTGAGGAGATTTACCGTCAGGTTGGTTTTAGCTGTGTAAATCAGTAAATATCTGACGCGCTAATTTATCATTCTGTTCTGCCTTCCCTTCCACAAGCACATCTTAAAGGTTAAGGTAGTTGGGGATAAGGCGATTATATTTATCGTCATCACAACCGATCCGACTCTGTATCAATCATCAGAATCTTTTGCTTTATCGTTTAAAAGGGGTGGGGGCTGAAATGGTAAAATTCAATACTCTACCCTCTGTGACAAGTCAAAAACTCGCTGTCAGAGTCACTCTAAATTATCACAGCATTAATTATTATTTTTCATTATTTATTTATTTTATTTTAATTATTTCCCCATCCTACCCCTGAATTCTCCACCCGCACCACCTTTTCTCCTCCAGGCTAGACTTAGTTGACCACCTTGGAGAAAACTAGGCCAGTCCTTTCATTTATCTGCCCTTGATCGGGGAAAGATAATCACACTATCTCTTTTGTCTTATCCGCCGGATGTCTGACTGACGGTCGCGGTTGACACCACCTTGGTTTGAATGCAAGCTAATCCTTCTCCCCCCCTTCTCTCACGTCTCTCTTTGATCTAAGGGATTACCCTGGTTAACACACCGCGTGATATTCCAAGGTGCGGCTCCCACCTCGAGTCAAATCCACCCACGTGTAAGATAAATCTTAGCCTTGGACATTTCCTGTGTCCGCCCACATTCTCCAGGCCTGTATATAAGTAGATTCAAATCAAGCCAGACCCTTTCACTCCTCTATCGCTGTCGATCGAGTCTGGACTATATCATTTATTCTCCCTCCTAGAGGAATACCTGGTGGTAAGCCGAACTTAATCACAAGTTCCATCTTAACTACTTTTGTGCTATTTCCATTGGATATTATCATGTGTATTTTGCTTAGTTCATTTGTATTTAATTAGTGCATTGTGTATTTCTCACTGGCGTAAGTAGAAAACATAAACATGTGCTATGTTTGTATTTTAGTATTGCATTAATCTATTAATGCTAGGTTGCTCAATTGATCGTTGATGCAACCATGTATATATTTGTACATCTTATGTTATTCCTTTATCTCGGCTGACAACCGTGATAATTTTACTAGCGCACTGATACTGCGTTTAGAGAAGATATATGAATTATCTCCGCTTTACTCATTTTACTCTTATAAGAGTTACCCCGCTTGAACGGACACACTCTACATTCAAGCACGCTCCATTGTTCTCGACCCACGGTCATATGTAAACAAATCGTCTGGGTCGCTGACCACCGCCCTTCTCCCCCCCCCCCTTCTTTCTCTATCCACCTGTGTTGTTTATTTGAGACTATTATTTCCCCTTTTATGTACATTTCTATATTGCTACTATCTGCCATCTATTTTCCAAATCCCATTTGTCATCATCTCCCCTTTATGCTCTAAAGCAATTTTACCAATCTGACGAATGCACCTCAGTCGAGGGCATCGATAAGATGTATGAGAGACATGTCCTAACTTGTCTTTATTTATCCGCAGCCTCCCTCAGGTGTCTGCCTATTTGCCTACTGGCCTATCTATGTGCTTAGTGCTAATCAGCGCTGCACTTGCCTAGTTGCTATCAAGAATCACCTATTGCCTAGTTACTGGATCAACGATCCATTTACCTGCAGTTGTGCTTAGTGCTATTCAGCGCTGCATTTGCCTACTGAGATCTACCCAACTCTACTACTTGGCGCTATCGGCATTGCCCGCCTATTCGACAGCCCACCTGTCAAGCTATTAGGCGCGACGTCCCTATAGAGTCAGATCTGTGCGAGACGTCATAGCTACGCCAACCCTCTGCAACTCACTGGACATATCCTGTTACTCACACTGCCCACGGCAGATCAGCTCTGCCCGCAGTAACCTTGTGCCCACGGTATCCGGCCACCCGCCATACTGTGCCCACTACAGATACTAGAACTTGGGACTGAGACTCCACAAGAGCTATATCGCCGGCGTCCCTCTATCCGCTAGAGCGCCACCCCCAGCTGCAGAACCTCAAGCCAGGACACAGCCAGCTGCGACATCAACAGGAATACCAGCTAAGTCAGAGGACAAAGTGACATACTCTCTTATTATGTGCAAGAGTGATGATTAAACATAGAATATACTAGAGATAGATGCAAACCCTCCCTCTTTTTATTATTATATGTATATTCATGTAAATAAATATCCTTTATTTTAACTTTTGTATCTATCTTTCATTGCTTTGTCTCGTTGCGTGTCTGCTCCCGATTCATATGCTGATAAGTGGGGGTGTGATAGCATTAAAAATAATCATCCCCTAGACATAAAACGTGCCAAACACACGTCACATTTCCCCACCTGTCACACCCTCAAACTTGACTTTGCATTTACTACTGACTTATGAGCGGCTGAATTTTACATTAGAGAGAGGTAGCGACATAATATATATTTAAAAAATAATAATATTAACAATTAATCTAAAGGGTTGGTGGTGGATGTGAAGCATTAAGCGGGAAATCATCTCTACCTCCCCTCCACAGAATCCTTTGATGTGCAGGCCTAAATTATATAATGTGATTTTCCCCCGCATTCTTGTGATTGTACTTTTTTTTCCGTTTGTCAGCTTTTCTTTTGATTCATGAACATTCTGTTGAAAATTAGTTATTGTTGGTATTTTCGGAATAAAACATGCGCTAAAAAAATCAATTATCTTCTAAAATTAAGTCTCTATTGAAGAGTGCCTAATTTTCTGCCTTGTCAAAAAGTGTCCGATTTCCCGGTCCCGGGTGCTTAAATTACTGGGAGCTTAAATATTTCCAGACACCAGTCGATTGTGAGTCAGAAAGAATAAAATCATATGTTAATAGCAGAGCTGAGTTTGTCACCCAGTCCATCTACTGTACATACACACACACACCGTTTTCCATTCATTGGACCAAGGCAGACTCAGCCTCGGGTCACAGAGGTCGTTTAGCTTCCCTCCCCTTATCACTGTTAAAGCAAAGAGGGACACCCATGAGCCGCTAGCCGAAAACGCCATCGTCTGGATGTTACGTCATCCTGGATGTCTTGCTAACTTCTGTTTCCCCCCCCCCCCCCCCCGTAAGACTTAGTTTTCTTTCGCCACTTTCTCTTCCCTCCCCTCTTCTTGACATTCTTTCATTTTCCATATATGACTCCCCTCCCCTCTTGTGAATGGTAATTGGTGTGCGTGTGTGGCGTATTGTATGAGTGTGACTTATATAACACACCTGTGGTGTATTGCTCCAGTGGTCAAAAATGGGACGCCTAGTAAATGAGGTATGTCTTTGATGGTTGTGAGATATGAACAATATGGGTATTTGGACGTGTGCGCTGTTTTCTTGTTGAACTTACAGACCGCCGAGCAGCAACTTTAGAACAGAATTAGAATACGACTAATTTCGTATTTATCACCAACTATCAGGATCCACTTGTCCAGATACTACGTTGTTGTAATTATCTTTGACTCAACTCTTTTGACACACAAAATAATCAGCTCTGCAAAGGTTTATAGTGCTTTGTTAACAGCACTTAATAAATTAAATTATTATTTTATAGTTATTTGCAGGAGCTTGCATACCTAGATAAACCTAACTCTATCCTAACCCTAACCTTAACGGTACCTAAACAGTTAATATGAACAGTAGGCCTATATCTAGAGGAAAAATGTCGATTTTGCACATTAACGTAACCGGTAGCTAATCAATTAATGAGCAGATTAGCTAGCTCCTCCTTCGTAGCTGAAGATGAGATTATTTCCCATTTTCTATGAATTTGAAGATGGCTTTGAAGTCCATTTTTTCTTTTAAAAAGCGACCACATAGATGGCATGGGTTGCTGCAGATATGCCTGCTTCTTATCTCACCTTCCTTTTTTTAAATCTTAGATCTACGTTCTTTGTTGATTACCAAGCTCCTTGCGTCATATCATGAAACACGACACTCACGGCCTCAGGCAATAAGAAAGAATCCAGAGATATAGCGTTTCCCTCACACTCCTTGAGAGAACTCTTAAAAGTGTCTTTGTAACGTTTGTGTTGACCCTCCCACGCAATTGTTGCTGTGGCATGGGTACTGTTTATCTGTAACAACTCAAGGAGTTCAACGTCTGTTATGTGGTCAAGCCAATAAACCAAATGGATTATTCTCTAATGCAACTCTAATGTTTGCTTATGCGCCAACTATGTCCAACCCAAACCAAAGACTAGCTAAGTAATGTGCACATTGACGGATTTTAAGCTTTAGCGGTACTGTATCAGTGTGCACTTGTCTCCTCTACCGCCTTAAAATCGTTTTCAAAACTAAAATGTACTAAAATGCTAGTACTGGTTAATCTACCTTAGTTTAGTCACCTGTCTGGAATGAGATGAGAAAAGAGGGGGGGGGGGGGTGGAATTAATATGCCTCATTAATTGTTTTGCCATTAATAAGATACCTGGTAAGCTAAGTATTTTTTAACTCTCAATAATTTCATATAAAACACACGCGCAAGCGCGCACGCACGCACACACATACATATATATATATATATATATATAAGAAAAAAACAACAACATTAGAACAGATTTTTAATATTTTAATAAAATTTGTCACATTCAATAGACCACAAAAAAACATGAATCCTTAACAAACTCAATCTACACCAACACACACAAAAATAAAATATAATAGTATATTGAGAAATACAGGGTTCGTAGCCACCTTGAAAACCTGGAAAACACCTTGAATTTCATATTAAATTCTAGGCCTTGTAAAAGCCTTGAATTTCGTAAAAAACGGTGAAAAAACCTTGAATTTTAAAACTGGACCTTGAGTTCTTTCCCTCCCGATACCTAGTGTTTATTTTTTTTTTTTTTTTCGGTTACATTGAGCTGACCAGTGACGACGCGTCTACACCGCCTTTCACCCACTTGTGAAGGGCGACCTCGTGATTGAAAACGACCTTGGCTCAAGCAAGCATTTCACTTAGCACTATTTTCCTTTCACTGTTACTACTGAAGACGCGCTAGATCTAGTCTGTAGTGACTATTGTCTATAACTAGAGCAATTAGCAGCCTAATGTGAAGGCTACACCCCTCCGGGCCCTCCCTCGCCGAAAATCTTTTTCTTGTAACAGTAAGAGTGACTTCGCGTGGAAAGTCCGTATATCATCTAATCTTTGTGTCTTTCTGAGTATTTTATTAGATTTTGTATTTGGAGATTATGATTCAGTGTTTAAGTATAATTGCTACCGGTACTTTAATTTTGAGTCTTCTCACGATACATCCTTCTCATCTAGCTAGAAATAGTATCTAGATTTAGATCTAAGTTAGATCTAGTGAAGATAATTCGCGCTTAACCTGAAAACTCCGTGAATTTTAGTTAATTTAAGGATCTAGATCCAGGTACATCTAATGTCTAGATTGCTCTAGAAATACGCTAGATTCTAGATTTACGCTAAATCACTAGAATCTAGTGAAGATAATTCTCTCACAGCCGTTAAAAGTCCGCGAAGTTTAGTGACATTGAGTTAGAATCTATAGAGTCTAAATCTACGATAGATGGCGGTATGGTAGGCTATTGACTATTCATTCACTCTAAATACTTAGTCTTAGTATTATTTATTTTATTACTCTCTACATTCTCTATATAGTATATTCTATAATGAGTCTATATTCTATATTAGTATATTGACTAAACTTTACTCTAAACTAAACAATTTTTAAACTAGATCTAGCTCAGGTCAGTAGCTGGCTTCTACTTCTACTCTACTTCTACTTACTACTAGTTACTACGAATAGTCGCCTTTTTTTAGAATTTAGTCATTAGTAAGTTAGACTTAGACTGGACGGCTTAGTGCCTTAGTCAGTTAGTTTATTTACAAAAGAAAAGTCAAATAAATGTGTAAATAAATGACCATCAACTCACAGGCCTTCTCAATACAAAATAAACTAAAGATACACATAAAAAAATAGTATGGTACACCGCTCTAGTCATATGTTACAACTATGTAAATAAATAGCCATCAACTCACTGGCCTTCTCAATACAAAATAAACAAAAGATACACTCAAAAATTGTATGGCACACCCAGGGCCGGTCCTAACACTTGCGGGATACTATGCGAAACTGATTGCTCGGGGCCTAGTCCGGGTGGGAATAAAGATAATAAGTGAAAATTAAGATTTTGTATGAGAAAAAAAATTCGACTTTGCATTTTATTCATACTTTACTAAGTACGAAATTGCGATATAAAAGTAAATAAGTAAATAATATTTTGCAATTTAATAATTAACATAGAATTAGCGCGGGGCCTATGAAAGCGCGGGGCCGGTTGCAGTGGCCTAAAACCGGCCCTGGGCACACCGCCCTAGTCATATAATATATACACTATCGTCACATTCTGGAAATCACACATCAGTGTAGAAAAGTTAAGGTCACAGGCCTCAGGTCAACACATGACCACTTTTGGCCACTCTGGGGTTGCAGACATTGCAGACTTCAGGCTTACACAGCCAACTGAAGGTCACAGGCCTCAGGTCGAAACACAACCACTTTTGGCCACTCTGGGGTTACAGGCTTCAGGCTGACACAGCCACTTTTAGCCCAAAAAACAAAAGGGTCATGATGAACTATGAGCTTCAGGGAAACCTATGAGCCTACAAGCTTCATAGAATCCCACCTATAGACTCCGTTCGGTAAAGTCCATCTGATGATTCAATACAGGTTGAATCCCTCAGAGACAAGGCTACAAAAATATGTCCCCTTTGGGAGTACCCCAGGATGCAGAACATCAGGGTAAAATATACTGCCTGGAAATCATTTGAGGCTATATCTACTAATTAATACATTATATAAAACTGAATAATGACTAAAGATATACTTAGCCCAAAGATCTCCAGAGCAGGGCACACTTCTCCCGAGTACCCCAAGACACATGACCACGAACAGAAAAAATACAGTTTACAACACAGGTCCAGTGGTCAAGCTGGTAACTCAGGAGCAAGTGACAACTAAACACAACTAGACAAAAAAAGTGTATAGTGTGCAGCAGGAACTGCAGTATAGATTTAATAAGAGTGAAAAGTGTAATAAAATATGTCAGTTGCTAAAAAATGAGCTGTTCTTCTATATAAATAAATCATTTGTGTCATTAAACCTGAGTATCAGGTCTATGGTACGAACAATAGTTCAGAAGATAAAGAACATTTACAAATAATATAGTACTTAACACCAAGTTTAGTTTGAAAGAAACATTGCCAAATATTTTTTACTTTAACAATTTGAAACAAAATTAAAATGCATTTTTCAATTTTTTTGTTCTTTCCAGGTAGCTTTAACTATAACACCATTTTTACTTGGAGGAGCAACATTAAGTCGTGAATTTGCAGCCTGGCTAGAAGAGCATGAACTGTTTGTACCAGATGATGATGATGATTAGATTAGAATGTAAGTGATTTTATTTTGAAATGATTTTAAAAATGTTTCAGCCACTGTTTTTTTTTTTTTAACAATTCCTATAAGCTTGCAAACTCTTCATGGGTGGAGCTTAACATATTTCAAAAACAGCTTTAACGATTCTCCTACAAATTTGACAGTATATATCTTTGGGAAAACAATTACTAGCTAATTAGCCACACTGAAATCTCTGGTTGACTGTTATAAATTTTCCAAATATAATCATTTTAAAATTAAATATGGCCTACATCTTTTTATTTTAAACACATGAGTAAGGATCCCTGCATATATTCAATAAAAGAGTTAAATAAATAAATAAATATTTTGTTTATTGCCTTGTTTTGCTACTTACAGGAAAGAGATATTGTGATTTCTAAACACTAACTTATATTCTTTGAAAATTAGATGAAAATTCATGGGAAACCACTCAGGAATCACAATTTTTTAAAGCTTTTCACATTTTAACTCTTTCTCTCCGTAATTATTTACCACATTCTGGTGGAATCAACGTTGGTATCGTTTGTTAGGATGAAAAGAGTTAAAAGTTTTCAGTAGACAAAGTCACCCCATAGGGCTAAGTAACACCCGTTTAAAATAATTAATAATCTTGAACTCAACATTACAACTCGATGCCATGATTTAGAGTTATGGATGATTTTTAAAATTATTTTCCACCATTGTTTTTCAAATTATTTTTTACAGTAAGCTCTCTAGTGAGATTTTAATTTCATTGGCTATTGCAGACCAAGTGCTAAGCTGTTGTTTTCAGCCGTTATGGGATTGAATAGGTAGCAGCCATATTTGGCACTGTGTTATTGTATGGGGATGATGATAACATTTCTGTTGGGTGGTTGATGGAGCTGTTGTACAATCTGTTGACTTGAGATGTTATCTGCAAGTTCTTAAATACCAATCACCAACAGTATAAACAATATAGAATAAGATAATTCAGCCTTTTAAATAAACAACACTTTATTAAAGAAATAAGGGCACAGTTGCGTCACTATGGAAATACCCAATTAAACCCAACTTCTATGGGTTTTACTATTGAGTCATTACACTTCTGAGGAAAATCAAGTTATATATGTTGATGGCTCTTGTCATAATCTTGTGCAGTTTTTATCCTATCACTTAACCTTAGTTTCAGGTGTTTTGCCTGGCATTTATAGGTAATGTCTTCTTTATGTCCTGAACATTTTATGTACCTCTAAATTAAGGTAGTAAAATCTGAATGTCAAAAATACATACATGCTTAAAGCAATAACATATTTTGAAATTAAACCACAGATATATGTTCATGTAAGTTCAAAAACGTCGAGTAGAGTTGTGAATTTTTAAAACTCTTCACCTATTTATTGCTTAAGTTTAAAAAAGGCAATCAAAACCTGCTTTCAATGTGCGGTATCTATATACTGGTATGTGATATTTCTAAAGGAATTCATAATTTTTTAAAATAATAGTTTTTATATTTGTATATATTTAAAATTGATTATGATATGTAAGAAATGTTTGACTAGCAATAAGGTAGTAGGTTTGAGATGTGTTATATTAAATCACAAATCAGTAAATTGGTTTAGGAATGAGTGAATAACATTATTTGAATTCCTCCCCCCCCCCCCCCTCCAAAAGAAACTTTTCTTATCATTGACATTAATTGATTTTTTTTTCTCTCTACAGAATGATTGAAACACAAGATGTAAATTTATCCTTATTTGTGATTTTTTTTCCCTATATACCTGTTTTTAAATTAAAATTTTTTAAAACAAGTTTTTTACTTCACTATCGGTTATAATATTTACACACATTCTTGTAGGTGTTATTTGTAAACAGACTTCTGAGTACTTTCGCCCTTTTATATTTCAGGATCTGTTTATTGTAGATATTTTTAATAATGGTTTTCAAAATAAACATTCATCTAAATGCATTTTCTGTTGTTGTTTTTTAACCAACAAAACAAAAAAAACATAAACAATTTTCAAAAAACTTAAAAAGACATTACAACTTAGTTGTTGAAATAATAATAAGTCATGTCCTCAAGTCTGAATATTAATATGGAGTGCAGTATCTCACATAGCTATGCAGTCCCAGTTGTGAACTACAGCAGAGACAACAATTGTCCAATGTTGGTTGATTTATGTTCTCTTTACACTGTCTACATCTGTCCTCTGCAGTCGATTTTCTCTTTGTCTCAAGTCTCAAATATGTATCCCGCTGCCCGGGCATGCTACCCTGCCTCATAGTGGCGCCCGGGTGGAAACGATCGTAAGAGGAAACGATTAGGCTAAAGGGTAGCAAAACAAGACTCACGTGGGGGTGCGAGAGCATCCTCATTGCACTGTGCGGAGTTGTAAAAAAGCTCCCACAACCTTGTCACAATCCAGGCGTTGTTCCTCATGGGGCCGTTACATAAATGGCGTGTCCCGCACAATTAGCCTGGTATAGAAAAGGAAAGTGGCGGGGGTCTTAGTGTATGCTGTCTCTTGCCGCGAGTCTGACCCACCTGTCAGACAGAACAGTGCACACTGTTCTAGACAGAACAGTGTACACTGCTCTCATTCAGGCCGGTGAGAGGGAGCTCTTGTTCACTTTTGCTGGCCTAGAGTTCCAAGAGCCGAGGGCTCAACTCTACCTGACAGTTGAAGAAGAAGAAAGTATCCCGCTGCCTTTGTAATAAATCTCCAGCTGTTGGGAAGTTGCCTGCTCTCCTTGTCAGTTAAAGCTTTAAACAGATTGCCATTGATATACAATTGTCCTCTGTATAGCAGACGTGACCTGCACAGGGTAACTTGAACTATTAGCAGTCCCTCTTGTACTGTCCATACCAGCTTTTACCCCCCAAAAAAACAGCTTCTATTTGTATGGTCTTGCCATCATATGTCCATGATGGAGTGCAGACATCTTTGGGTGAAAGTGTTAAAAATGTCTAACCTGCTGTTTGTATAGTACCCATGTTTCAGATCCATTTAGAAGGGTCAAAAGATCGGTCAAGAACCACTGTTTGGTAGACACTGATTTCTGTAGGGAGGTGAAGCAATTTATTCTGCCAGGTTTTGCTTGGAGGCATCCAAAAGCAATACTGGCTCTAGCCAGACTGTTAGCAACTTCCCTTAAAAGTGATGCATCAATTGATATGATGCTTCCCAGATATGTGTGTTCCCATTAACAATAAACCTTGAAAAACAAAAGTTATGTTTCAGAAGTTACCCAATAAAATGTACTCAGCCCCAAATATCACTGTGTATGGGTTATTTAAAACATATGCAAGTTTTTTAAATGACTAAAAAAATTAATAGGATTAGTATAAAATAAAAATTCAACAATTATTTTACAGTTACACTACTAAATATTAATAAATTTGGTATTAAAGTACATTTATCATCACTAAATTAGAAATAGTATTTCATTAGGTTGCTTGAATGAAATGTGTAGTACCACATGGTTATAAATACCAGCCGACACAGATGTTCTGAATATTAATGAAGGCTACTTAGATGGTCTGAAGAGAAGGCTACATAGAGGGTCTGAATATTACGGAAGGCTACATGACTATGCAGAACCAGCTGTGACCTACATATTTTGTCTGCCAGAGGTTATTTTGTCTGTCGGCCCCTTATGCTGCACCTGTCCTCAGTTGTAGCTTTTTCTTTGGTCTCAGGTGTATTTCCTATGACCTTTGTAATAGTTCTCCAGCTGTCTTTATGGAGTTATTTGCTGCCAGGTATTTTTCTTTATGCCTATGAGGGCCTTATGACTTGGGCGGGGCGAGGGGACCTATTTTAACATTAGAGCTTGCCAAAAAAAAAAAAAAAGAATGCTGTCATTTCCATCATGGGATAATTGCAAAGCCCTTTTCAGTGTAGCTGTCAAACAATTATAGCCTAAGTATTCAGTAGAAGAGTAACGATTGAGATGAGTTCTGAACCCAAACATTCTTTTCCTAGTCGCCTTTTTCCAACCTTTACTCTATCTGCTATTTTTCTAGTTAAATAAATTTGGGACTATAGCTCATAATTTATGCTTGAATCAAAATTAAAAAATTGCTTTGCTCCGAACCCCACTGAGGAGGCTTACAGCGCTCCCCCAGACCCCCAAGCTATCAAGAGAAAGGTCTCGACATGACAGTTTTTTTTTTCTTCACACAAAGTTGAGAAACACCGCTTTATTTATATATATATATATGTGTGTGTGTGATGTACGCACGTTTATGCATAGGGTTAGGGTTTGGAAAAAAACCTCCCCCCCCCCCCCCCCTTTAAAGTTCTGGATCCGCTTGTGATTGACTTGAAGTTTTGGCGGACTGTAGAAAAACATAATAAGCTAACTGTCGTTTGATGTCGCAAGAAAAGCGCTACTAGTTTTAGCCAGAGAATTAAATTATCTATTTCCTTTGACACACATTCACTATTGAATACCTGCTCTTAGATACTCGAAGCTATTGATTTGTGGGGGTGGTGAGGAAATTGCATTTTTAGGATGACCCATTCTTCAATAATATAATTAAAAATGTAATGTAGTATGATCAAAGTTCAGTAGGCTATGTAAACTAAATATCTGAATTATATATAGATCTATATTCTTATTAATTACAGAAGATAAATTGAATCTAGATATACGTCCTACGCATTCCATGTGACGTGTTAGGCCGAATCTAGTGACAATCTAGTAGGCCCTATACCCGGTAGGCGGTACCGCAAGTCCAGTTTAAATAGAAACTAGAAAGTTGCGGAAAGCATTAGGCAGGGACTTAAGGATTGCAAACTCGATATTTTTTAAACTGCTTTTACTTTTAGATCTATTTCAAACGTCATCATATATTTTTTAAAATCACCTCAAGTATGCTGTCAATGGTTTATAGCCGTCTAAATCTTTTTTTTTCTTTCGTAGCTGAACCGAGATCTAGTTATTGTTTTATATATTTCTAGCTCCAACAACAACTTTTAAAAGCGTCAAAATGGCGTCAAGTCACGACTTGAAGGAAGGTAGATCTAGTATTAATCATTTCAATTCTTTATACTTCTACAGCATCTCTTTAACAACAACAAAAAAAATTTAAATATTCAATAGACTTAATCATTTACATGTAGATTATGTTAAAGTTATAAGTCAAAAGCAAAGTCTAGATCTAGATGAATTAAAATTAATTAGTAACTAGTTATAGTTATACACAAACTATAGATTATAATTATAATAGATCTTAAATTATGATTATTCTTGAATAATTAGATCTACATTATTCTAGATAATAGATGATGATCTAATCTAGACCTAGTAATAATAATATTATAATTATAGTCATTGGTATTATCATTAGTTTATTTTTTATCTAGGACAACAATTATTATAATTATATTTATAGCTTTTAATTTTAAGTTTTTTATAATTATATATATATATATATTATAACGCTACTAATGCTTATAGCATGCTCATTTGTGTACCAGTAGGGGGAGGGGTTATCTGGGAGAAGGATTTCCATGCTGCCTTTAGGCGCTCAGTAAACACAACTCTGCTTGAGTCGGGTGTCGAACCGTGAGCCTCCTTCATAGGTAGCCAAATTCAAGCGTACTTAGCCTCTTAACCACTCTTCCCATATAGATATTTCAAGATCTGACTAAAGCTATAGTATAAAATAGAAGTTCTAAAAAAAAAGTAACAGTAAATTGAATAAAGTAAACAAATTTTGTTCTATTCCTAGATTTACATTTATTATAATAATAATAATACTATTTATAAATAATATTATTATTTATTATAATATACTCAAATAATCTAGCATATCCTATACATGAATTAGATATAGAGTTAACTATTAAAATACTACTAGAATAAACTTAGACAGATCTATAGATCTAGTGGTAGTAGTAATAGGTGTACATTATATATATCTATAAATAAGTATAATAATTATACTACTTATAATAATAGTTTAGCACTAAATTTAGAGTTTAAGACTAGAAATCTATCTAGATTCTATTATGACTATAAGATAAATCTAGTAGATTATTAAATATATTACATTATAAATTACTTAGCATGTCATGGTTATAAATCTATTCTAGATTGATCATCTTGATGATTAAAGATTAGATGCTTATAACCATTAATCAATATCACACTACAATAAATCTCTGGACACATTGGCATCATGGGAAATGAAAAGGCAGATAAACTATCAAAGGCAGGATCATCTATGGAACAACCAGATAGACCTGTTAACTACCTCACCCCAAGTCAATGCTAGTCAGCAATCACAAAGAGAAGTGGCTCAACCAATGGGCATCAGGAAACACAGGCAGAGCCATGTACAAAGAAATTACCATGCCTTACAAACTGGACAGTATTAACTTCCTCCTCCGCAAAGAACAATCTACAATTTTCCAACTAAGAACAGGACACACACCTCTGTTAAATTACCATGTGAACAAAATAAATTCCACACAACTCCCCCTTTGTAGACAATGCGCCCACCCTTATGAAACAGTAAACAATATCCTCTCTGAATGCCCCTTCCTAATCCACCTTAGGCACACCCTACTTCCACTACAGCCCAACATAACTAACACCCTGTACGGCAGTGCTGAACAACTGAAGAAAACAGCACACTATTTTTCCTTGGCACAGTCTGCAAAAGAGCTCACAGCTCAGCAGCAATAAAGCTGGCTAGAAGAAGAAGAAGATAACCATTAATAATTTGATGTCATTTTGTAATAATTGTATGTCTATGAAGATATTTTGTTCAAACTCTTTTGTGAAAAGTAAATTATAATCAGCACCCAAGAAGTTTTAGGTTTGGGCTTGATTCAACTTATTCTTGCAATAATTAGATCTATTTAAAATCAGAAATAGCTATAAGTTGTATACTCTGCACAAGAGCTAAACTATAATGCATTATAAATTTACATACTGTGCTTGCATACACAAATAGGAAAGTCTTGTACAGTTCATCAATAATAAACCCTGCATCACCATGGAGTAGGTTTGCCTGAAATTACCATGAACCTAGTAGTCTAGGGTGAATGACTATATATATATATATATTAACGCACAGATTTATATGGCTTTAATTTTTATGTTGTCCGTTTAGTAGGAATAAGTCCTAGGTATTGTTTAACCTAGGTTTTTTTTTTGTTCTTACTATGTTTTATCATTGATTATTGTCTTACAATAATTTGGTTGTTTAATGTCTCTTGAATGACCAATAGGCCCTCTATGGGAAGTATTGCTTAACACAAGATCTTATGACTATCAAGCTCATTAATGACCTATATCTGTGTGAACTACCTCACACTTTAATATTGTTCTACAGGGCAAAATAATTTGTATGTCGATTCATCCTTTCTTTATTTGATTTGCTTTATTTTTACTGTGATGAAATGTGTGCTGTAGACACTAGATGAATGCATTTTTGAAGCTCAAAATGCAAGAAATCACTTGGTGCTAGAGCCCAATTTATTTTAAGACCATTTACAAGTTTTACTTTGTTTTTTCAACAGTTCTAAAAGATACTTTAGAAAGCAGGGGTGTGCTTGGAGAGATTAAAGCCAGAATCAGAGCAGAAGTCTTTACAGCTTTAAATGACCAATCAGAGAGAAAACCGTTGATGAATAGTGAAAATGTGCTCATATATGAATTAATTAGGGAATTTTTGGACTTTAATAAATGTAAATATACAAATTCTGTGTTAATATCAGGTATGCATCCTCCTTTAAATTTTGTTTATTAAAATATCTATAACCTTTTTCTTTTCATTAATTGATGCCGCTCAAATCAAAGTATAAAATGTATACACTTAATTTGAAGGGCCAGGGAGGTGTAAATGACGTCAAATTAAGAGTTTGGATTATATTTTAAACAATAGAAATAACTAAAAAAAAAACTTTTTTGTTTCCCTTCACCAATTGAGGGTGTGATTATGATGATGTAATATATTATTTTTTTAAATGTATTACTCCGAAATATTATGAAATGAAAGAAATTTATATACACATATTTTGCCCACCCCTTTAACATCTGAACATTAAGTTTTATATTGACAAGCTTACTTCTATTTGCAGAAGCGGGTCTTCCTCATGTTCCTCTTGATAGAGAATTTCTAAGAAATGAACTGAATGTAGTTGAAGATGCACCTTCTAAATCAGTGTAAGTAAATAATTTGAGTCAATGCTGTCCTTCTGTGATTACCATATATGACAGTTCACCTGCAATATTTTTTAGTGTTAATTTTTTTTTGTCTTGAATAATGGCAAGCAATATTGGCAAACCTAAGCATAAAACATTATCTCTTCCTGAATAATGGAGAATTATTAAGAGGTATGAATGTGGTGAAACTCCCACCACTATTTTTCAAATAATGGCATTGGGTGACTTACCATTTACAACATTATGAAAATAGTGACAAAATAGGACATTCTGAGAAAATAGTCTGTAGACTTTATATGGAGCTAATATCCACAATTTGAAAAAGCTCTTTCTTTTTTGTCTTTTGTTTATTTTATACCGTTAATCTGACATTCCTATTGTCCTGTAATCATTGGACTATCAAGAGTAAATTGTACTTTGCATTTTTTATAAAAGGTTTCTGAATGTTTGTTAATTTAAATGTTTAATTACTCTTAATGGAAATCTGTTATCCGAGACTTTTGAGAAGTTCACTAAATAGCAATTTCTAATGGGACTCAGTGTTATAACAATGTCATAATTGACTTACTAATACATTGCCAAAAAGTAGAGACTACTGCTATAGCAATGAGTTAAGCACTTAATATTGTTTTTTCTGACTTAAAAATTTGTTGGAAATCATTGCTAATGTCTTTTTATTGAAATTACAAGGTGAAGATAACACTAGTTCTAAGTGTACACTACATTTGCAAAGTTATCATAGCTACTAAAAACAAAGACTTTTTCTCCAATGTTATTTTTCAAGATTTAATTGGTATAAATTGGTACATCTTGCATTAAATTACAGGCCATTACTGTACAGTTTGGTAGCCAATTATAAAGAAAGTAAAAATGGAAATAGATTCAGTGCATCGAAACCTTCACATGTTACTGAGGTTCTAGGAAACAGCCATCAGTATAATGCCACACTTCAGTATGGTAATACACAAACTCACTCATTTTATAAAACCTTTTGTGTCTGTTTATTTAACTTATAACAGTAGAACATCAATATGATAAAGAAAGTATGCAATAAAATTATGAGATGTGATGAATGTAATAAAGGAAAGGAAAGTACCTCTTTCATACCAATTTGGGCAGATGATGTAAAGGTTGTCTGGGTGTCTTGTGTCCAGAGCACAACAACCAACCGCCATTACTTTCCCTAACTAATGTCAGGTACCCATTAGAGTTGAGTGGACTCATGGGCATCCTGAAAATCCAGAAGTTCAAGATCCCAGTCTCATAGAGATTCAAACCTGCTACCCCTTGGTTTGAAAGACCACTCAGCCAACATGCCTTTTCCCCTCCATAAATTTCTGATTATATTTTTGGGTTTAATCCTTTTTTTTAATGGTTTTTATAATTGTTTTAATGTATCTCTTTATTGTTACCATATTTTCATCATGTTTTTTTCAGTGTGGCCAAATAGCTAGTAATTCTCTTCTCAAAGATATACATTAAAAGTCTAATTTCTAGGAAAATCATATTAGTTCAATTTTGAGCCCTGTGTCCATATTCCACCAGGTTTTATCACCGTTTTGTTGATGAATTTGTAAGCTGAATAGAGGAATAGTAAAAAGTGGAGATTATTGCAAAAATTTAATATTTTAATGTTAGCTTTTCCTTTAAAGTATTTGCAATAAAAATGCTTGAGACTAGTTCTACTGATATGCTTCTTTATTTTGTTTTTCATTATCACTTGCAAATATAATTAAATATAATCTTGTTTTGTTCTGTTTTGTTAATAAGATTTTTGTTTCCTTTATTTTTAAGGATCAGAGAATGATGAACCTGTTGCTGTAATAGTGAAAGGAGGCAAATTATAGCATAATTATTGGACCATTTATTTATTTTTGTACAATTATGTAAATTCACTTATAAAATCAGAGCAGTCAAACTTTTAGATCATATAGAAAGTAGGTGTGATGGTTGGAAAAATTGAATGCATTCTCCTGGAACTGAAGGTACACTTGGGTATAACTGAATGCACTCTCCTGAACTGAAGGTATACTTGGGTATAACTGAATGCACTCTCCTGAACTGAAGATATACTTGGGTATAACTGAATGCACTCTCCTGAACTGAAAGTATACTTGGGTATAACTGAATGCACTCTCCTGAACTGAAGGTATACTTGGGTATAACTGAATGCACTCTCCTGAACTGAAGGTATACTTGGGTATAAATGAATGCATTTTCCTGAAACTGAAGGTATACTTGGGTATAACTGAATGCACTCTTCTGAAATTGAAAGTATACTTGGGTATAACTGAATGAAACATACCAAATTTCATAATAAAGAAGTCTGAATTGTAAATGATATTTAAAATGTAAATAAATTTTAAAAATTTCATTTATACTCAAAATTTTGTTTAAAATGTATCATGTTTCATCTTCTCTGTTCACATTTCACATGAGTACAATTTCATTATACAATGTAGGGCTCATAGAAAACTAAAAAGAAAACATTTTTACAAAGATTTTTTAAAAAAGATGACAGGCTAAAAGAAAGTGATAGTATTGCTTTCATTACGTAAATGCTATTTTAGAAAAATATTAATTTCATTTTCTAACATTTTGATCTAAATTTCATTCTTTTAGTGTTTCTTTGATCTTGTTCTTGACATTGTAAATTGAATACTTTAAAGAAAAATAAAAAGCTTATATAAAGTGTAATTGTATCAATTAGTTTTGATCAGCATGTAATTAAATTTCTATTAGATCTAAACTAACAATAATACATCTCTGTAATTTGAAATATTTCTTTAAAATATTTGTTTAGCACAATTTCATGGTGTGTATGAAAACAGAAGATTGTATAGTTATCTATTGTTTTTTAAACTTACTTTAAAGCGGCAACCTATGAAGGTGACTAATTCAGCTTATACCACCACCTCAATCAAGTACAATTTCTTTCCCTTGTTTGAGATAGCAAGCACAATCAAAATAATTAATTACCAATAGTTAATTAGCTGTTTTTTTTTAATTGATTCTTGTGTTGTCAGAAATAATGTGTACACATTTTTACCAGAAAGACAGAGTGATTTGATATAAACTTGAAAAAAAAAAAAGTCAGTTTGATTTTGTAATAAAAGTGCTAAAGATAGCTATACCCAAACATGACTTCGGGAGTCAACCCTGAAAATAATTAGTGCTAGACCATGTCAGAACCTGCCTCACAGCTGATCCCAAACTGAATCGGCACCTGCCTTTGGACACATCATTTGTGTGGAGGGGGGGCACTGATGTGTGGGCGACATCGTTCCGACCTTAGCTAATACACAAGCATCTCATTTGTATGAGATGATCTTTAGTTGCTTCGCGACTGAAGGAGGCCATACAGCTGAATAGATCACCCTTTACCCTTCTTTCACCTTTGAATATCTTCTGGAATATAAAATTATTCATTTAAAGAGACGAAAAGAAGAATCTGGACAGGCAGGTGGAAAAGTCTTATCAGGAATCATGGCAAATTGTTTAGAGAAAACTGGTTCCATGAGTTCTTGTCCATATAATAAAACTATATCTACAGACTAGGTATTCGCTACACACTCGAGTGGGAACAATGAAGTCTTTACAACGTTCCCATTCAGTTAGAAGACGCACTGTTGTTAGAAATGTGCGCAGCCCACAAAATGACAGTAACAAATACATTTATCCAGTTACCACAACAAAAAAAAGACATCGTGGATGCATCCCGGATCAAAGCACTGGCATCAAATAGACTTCGTCAAGGGCGTAGCAAGTTTTTTTTTTTAGAAGTGGTGTGGGATTTTTTTTTGTCGATTGTAGTTTGCTTTATTTTATTTTTTTTCGAAAAGGTGAGTTTTACCGTCAAAACCATCTGGAGTGGGGTTTTAAACTTAATCCTCTAGAGAGGAGGGTTTTTTTTTTTTTGTTTTTTTTACTTAAAACCCTCTTCTTTACACTCAGTGTTTGATGTCTGTAGTTTGCTTTAGTTTTATATTGAAAAGGATATAAGTACTCCACTACAATTAAACTGCTTCCTAATGGCGTCTCAAATAGCCTCTAACAACCAGTTCAACACCTGGACTTCGGGGTGGCTCAGATATTGAGTTCGGCGGAACTGTTCTCACTAACAGTAAGCTTCGGGCAGGAGGGGCTCGTTAGCCATAGCTGGCTACCCACCTAGGAGAAAGTAAACTCTGAATTCAAACCTCTGTGGCCTTGCAGCTATACCCAATCATAGTAAAGGCTTGATCGGGAGTCAACCCTGAGGAAAAATCAGGAGCTGGCGACCCTACGGCAGTTTGCAGCACTCAGTGCTACACCCTGACAGAACCTGCGACGCCACTGACCCCAAACTGTATAGGCACTGCCGTTCCTTTCGATACATCAGCAGCGTGAAGAGGCGGGAACTGATGTGTGGACGACATCGTTCCGACCACAGGTAATGCCCAGGCATTCAACTTTCCAGGAGATAATCCATAATCGCTTTGCGACTGAAGGAGGCCATAGATATTGAAAAGGGTTTTTAACCTCAAAGCCAGCTAAAAAAAAATAAATAAAAAGCTAAATAAAAAACAACAACTGAGAAGCAGCAGGCTTATCTGCTTTGACCCACAACTTACCCCACATGCCACCTACGTGGCCAGCTTTTAAAAGCAGAAATTGGACTTAATAGCCATCTTTGAGTTCATAGGAAATGAGAAATGTTCTCATCTTCGACGACGGAGTAGCTATATAATAGAACACTAAAGTACATCCACAAAAATAAATGTTTGAATAGATCGTAAAAAACAAATAAACAAAAGCATCTAAACACAATTTCATGTAAGAGGCTAACTATTTCAATAAGAAGCCGTGAACGATCCATCAATCCCAGTGGCACTGCAGCCATGGAAGGAGGGCTCTGGCCTTCTCTAACACATCCTTTTATTCTGATCTATCCTGGGCTTTGCATCTCCTTGCCCGGACTCTTTTATTTTTTGTAGATCTGTCTCTGCATCATCACGCCACTGAGCTCGTGTTCTGCCTTTAGGACACAAGCCTGGGAACAATCTTTGCTCTTCTATTCTGTGATATTCTTTCACAATTATTCATAGTAGATGACGATACATGAATGAATAAAAAAAGCATAAACCAATTAGGCCTAATTAATCAATTAGTGGTAATTAATTAATTGTGTTTTATTTTAAAAGGGAATTAAAGCTTGCAGTACTGAGAGAGATGTGGCAGTGATTTTTCCGTTCTTCTCCTTCTATAACCTTTTTTTAAAAAGTTTTTTATTTTTATTTTGCTTGATATCTCTCTGTTAATTAACCAGATAAAAGTGACATGCCTTTAAATACATTGCAGTTACCCCAACACAAAGCCTAGTATGTGAATCAGGGTATCAAATAATTTGCTTTGTAAGTCTGAGATTGGTCACATGTCCATCTTTCAATGTTGGACTTGACAAGAGCATAAGAAACAGTATCCCATGATACACAATAAGCTGGGCCTGGGAGTTAGGACAAATAGTTTACAGCCAAATGGTTCAACCGACTAATTGTACCCGACAAATGGTTCAAGTTTTCAGCTAACAACATTTGATCACACATTACATGACAAATGGTTCAACTGACATCTGGTTCAGGACAAATGGTTCAACCGACATCTGGTTCACATCTGGTTCAACCGACATCTGGTTCGCCCAACATCTGGTTCACGACAAATGGTTCAACCGACATTTGGTTCATGACAAATGGTTAAACTGACATCTTGTTCACGACAAATGGTTCAACCGACATCTGGTTCACGACAAATGGTTTAACTGACATCTGGTTCACGACAAATGGTTTAACCGAAATCTGGTTCACGATAAATGGTTCAACCGACATCTGGTTCATGACAAATGGTTCAGTCGACATCTGCTCACGACAAATCGTTCAACCGACATCTGGTTCACGACAAATGGTTTAACCGACATCTGGTTCACGACAAATGGTTCAACCGACATCTGGTTCATGACAAATGGTTTAACCGACATCTGGTTCATGACAAATGGTTCAGCCGACATCTGGTTCATGACAAATGGTTCAACCGACATCTGGTTCACGACAAATGGTTTAACCGACATCTGGTTCATAACAAATGGTTCAACTGACATCTGGTTCACGACAAATGGTTCAACCGACATCTGGTTCACGACAAATGGTTCAACCGACATTTGGTTCATGACAAATGGTTCAACTGACATCTTGTTCACGACAAATGGTTCAACCGACATCTGGTTCACGACAAATGGTTCAACCGACATCTGGTTCACGACAAATGGTTCAACCGACATCTGGTTCATGACAAATGGTTTAGTCGACATCTGGTTCACGACAAATGGTTCAACCGACATCTGGTTCACGACAAATGGTTCAACTGATATCTGGTTCATGACAAATGGTTCAACCGACATCTGGTTCACGACAAATGGTTCAACAGACATCTTGTTCATGACTAATGTTTCAGCCGACATCTGTTTCACGACATTGGTTAAACCGACATCTGGTTCACGACATTGGTTAAACCGACATCTGGTTCACGACAAATGGTTTAACCGATATCTGGTTCACGACAAATGGTTTAACTGACATCTGGTTCACGACAAATGGTTCAACCGACATCTGGTTCACGACAAATGGTTCAACCGACATCTGGTTCACGACAAATGGTTCAGCCGACATCTGGTTCACGGCAAATGGTTCATCCGACATCTGGTTCACGACAAATGGTTCAACCGACATCTGGTTCACGACAAATGGTTCAACCGACATCTGGTTCACGACAAATGGTTCAACCGACATCTGGTTCACGACAAATGGTTCAACCGACATCTGGTTCATGACAAATGGTTCAACCGACATCTGGTTCACGACAAATGGTTCAACCGACATCTGGTTCATGACAAATGGTTTCCACTACTATTGGTTTTGGAGACGTGGTGGCTGAGCGGTTAAGCGCTTTGCTTCCGAACCTGGCGAAGACTAAGATTTTTACTTTCAGGATCATTAGGGCGCCTCTGAGTCAACCTAGCTCTAATGGGTACCTGGTTTTAGTTGGGGAAACATAAAGGCGAGTGGTCGTTGTGCTGGCCACATGACACTCTCGTTAAACGTGGGCCACAGAAACAGACGACCTTTACATCATCTTCCCGATAGGTCTGAAAGGGGAACTTTACTTTTGTACAAATGGTTTACTAACAACTGGCTCACCAAGCATTGGTTTATAGGAGTAATTAAATTCTTATAGGTAATGTGGATGCTTTATAAAGTAAATAGTGATAATTTTATGCAATGTCCAAAGCCAACTAACTCGTTAAATGTGTTTACATTGAGCAAAGATCAGCATAATTCTTACTAATGGTAAAATAGGCCTATTGCTTTATCTGGTCATGGTCCAGCGAGCAAATAAAACACCAATAGCACAAACATCAAAGTACGCTGTTCAAGAAAAACATTGAAGCCGGTTTGATTTAGGCCTACCTTCGTCTTACGTTCTTCATATGTTGATGAACTGCCTGTGTCTCTAATATTAGTCGATCTATGCTGATATTTTAAAATGTGTTTCATGGTTATGGCTTTACAGTTTGCTAACATTGCTGTGGGGAATAAAATTATTAATAAAGCATGTTTTTTTTGGTTGTTTTTTTTGTTGGTTGTTTTTTTTTTTTTTAAAGCCAAATGAAATAGTTTCAAAAGATGTATATTCTAATGTCTGCGATTTTGAATTTCGGCATCTTTAGGGCGCCTCTGAGTCCAGCCAGCCTGACATAAGTTGAGAAAAGTAAAGGCAGTTGGTCGTTATGCTGGCCACATGACACCCTAGTTAACCGTAGGCCACAGAAACAGATGACCTTTACATCATCTGCCCTATAGACCGCATGGTCCATAAGGGGAATTTTGTATTCCAATGTGATTTTCTATCTACTTTGTGGTCCTGTCTTGCAATATATCCACATTGCTTCACAGTTCACACTACACTGTACTATAATTGGTTTCATAATTCACATTAATGTGGTCCTGTCTTGCAATTTATTCACATTGCTTCATAGTACTATAATTGGTTTCATAATTCACATTAATGTGGTCCTGTCTTGCAATTTATTCACATTGCTTCATAGCACTATAATTGGTTGCATAATTCACATTAATGCACCAGAAAGATCACTCTTTTATTTCTGCAAGTCGGACTTGAGTTACTCCACGAAAAAAAAAGAGGGGGGGGGGAGAGAACAAGTAGTATTCAGCCGTCACTAAATAGCAGGACCGGACTTAACCATTGGGACCAAAAAGTCATGGAAAGATCACTATTTTATTTATTTCTACCCCACGTAACTTAAGGGACCGTGGGAAGGGGGGGGGGGGAGAACACCCAGCCAGCAAAGCTACCTGTTCAGGCCCGGGCTGAGTTAGGGGCCCGCATGAGGAACCGGATAGTAGTGCGGGGCCAATTTATAATTTCCTACCCCGTCCTGGGCCCATTCAAAAACTCCTTTCGATGAATGGGGCCTTTAAGTAGCAGGGGGTGGAGAGATTCGCCCCTTTGCTTCATTGTTTGGCGTCGGCTGGCGGCCTGATTTTTGCGTAATACAGTTAAGGTCCCACCACCTACCCCCTTCTCGTCCTACTGACAACGAGTGCCTTCCTCGCCTCGCTCTTATCTCGGACGAGACCGTCGGCCGGAAACTCGTTGCGTAATGAAATTCAAGGGGAGGCAAAGGAAAGAACTCCTTATAATTGGTTCGTATTGTCTCCCATTTCATAAGAAACACACAATATTTGAATAAACCCATTAAAATGTTTATATAAACTTTTATTGCTCCGCTTTTTTTTTTTTTACATTTAAATATTTTGTTTTATTGCATATAAAGCTATGAAACAAAAACATTTGCTTGATATCGGGCGTAATCTGAGTTTCTTTGTTAATTTTTTTTATTTGTTAATTCTTTGTTAATGAGGACCATATGTGACACAAACTCAATTTCGGCCCCCGAAGTGGTCCACCTAGACAGGTAAAAAAGGCAGGTTTCAATATTTTCAGAAAGAACATCAGAATGAAATTCTATCAAAGACAAAGGACAGAGAAGAATAGAGAAAGAAGGTTGACGGATCTTGTGTGGTGCCCCAGCGGTCCACAGACCAAAGGATAGGTGAAAGTGAATGTGAAGTTAGATGTGAACCTGGCCTAACTAATATCTTATAATAAATATATAATTGCTCTAATTGTTTTGTAAAGGGACAATCTATTATTCCTCAAGAAAAAAACATTTCCGTAAAAAAAAATAATAATTTTAGTTCAATGTGCCATCATTAATTTTCACACGATAATATGAAAAACTACGTATCAATTGCTGTTTTAAATTATGTTCAACTTATATGCATACAAAATAGATTTTTTCTCTTTTTTTTTTTTGTTTTGTTTAAATGTAGTAGTAATTATAACAGAACTTACTTAACTTAGCAATACAAATGTAAAAAAAAAATGTTCACAAAAAATCTAAAACTGTTTGCATAAATTTGTTAAAAATATAATAGATTCTCATCTCCCCTATTAAGGAGCCTCCCGTGTTTGTAACTATTAATAGTGAATAGTTGTAAAAGTGGTGTATTTTTATGAAAAACTGCTTGTATAAGTGATTTTAAAAATTAGATTTTTCACTTTCAGAAAAGAAAAAAGTAGCCGTTGCGTCAGAACTCTGAATGGTCTAAAATATTATGCTATCGGATTTTCACTATCTTTTCTAGTTTGCGAGATCTAAACGGGACGGACGGACAGACATTCCACATCAAAATAATAGCGTCTTTTCCCCTTTCGGGGGCCGCTAAAAATGCGATCTGACAACAAGCTAGCTGAAAATTTGTAATGGGCCGTCACTGAACGATAGGCAAAATTTTTACTTTCATCATGTCGGCCTTCTTTTACACTCATGTCCGTTATGTAGTCTTGTTCACCTCACCCACATTTGCTTATCTTCTTAATAGCGGTTCAGATGTTTAATTAACATACCTGTTCCATCATGCCGTTATGGTCAACACTCTTTATCTTCAGCTGGATACTCTAGTTAAAACCTACAGAGCTTATAAAAGGAGAAATGGTTCATTGACAAGTCATTGGTTGTTTTTTTTTTACATTCATCTACGCCTTTGCAAAACATTGGTGAAAGTTTTTGTTTGTTATCTGAATATTTTTTAAATATTTATTTATTTTATTTATTTATTTATTTTATTTATTTATTTATTTGTTTACATTTTTTCACCAAACTTAACATACCTATTGGACATTTTCACTATAAAGTAAACAATGAATAAAGAATTAACAAAAAAAAAACAACAACAAATTAATAAGGAAACTGGTTTTTGTGTGGAAATAATGGCTACAAAAGTTTCAATGCAAACAAATTAAACACGCAACGAGAATATATAATATTAACAATATGTTACTATCCAGTGAACGATTTGTCGTAAACCAACTGTCGGTAAGAAAGTTATCTGTGAGCAAGTTGTCGGTGAGCGAAATGTCGGGTGAACGAATAGTCGCGTGAACAAATTGTCGGGTGAACGAAATGTCTGGTGAACGAACTGTCGTGTGAAAGAAAAGTCGTGAACGATCTGTCGGTGAACGAAATGTCAGTGAACGAATTGTCGTGGAACCCTACACCCGCTTCCAGCAGAACGTGTAGTCTTGCCAGCGTATGCGCAGGGATCTCTATTAAAAGCGTTAGAGGAGCTTCAGCTCCCTCCTGCAGAACACCCAGGTCTCAGATCCATACACACGTTAGCTGGGTAGGCGGAAAGACCGATTTCGTCTCAACAGAGCTGTTGGCCTTAACCTGACGTTTGCCTATTTCTCTAGATAGTGATGCCTCATTGGATACTGTGCCAGAGGGGGTGTTATCAGTGAAAATGAACAAAACATGAAACCCTACGTTTGGAGATAATGACAGGTAAATAAGACACCAATATACCAAACCACGCTATCAGCTGAATGGGTGGTGATTACCTCACAGACAGTTTTGAGGATATCAACATTCCTTAGAAGATTCTTGTTATTAATTAGAGGGCGGCATTGTTGCAGAGGTGCCAACCTAAAAGAGAATTCTTCATGGAACACTGATAAGGGATCACTGGCGGATCCAGGGGGGGGGGCGGTAGGAGCGATCCGAAGGGGGGGGGGGCGGACGAATTTTAGTATAGAATTCACACAATTTGTATACTGACCTATTTTTAAATTATTTCGCCCCCCCTTGTAGTATGTTGGCCGATTTGGTGGGGTCGGGAGGGGGCAATGTCATCAATCCCGACCCCCCCCCCCCCGTAAACTTTCTAGTGGTGGGGTGGTCCAATTTATTTGTAGAAATCACAGCTTGCTAACAGAATCAATTAAGTGTCTATATGATTAAAACTTGCTATGGATTTTTTTTTACCGATCTTTATATTATGTCGTTCCCCTGTTGACCGATTGGGGGGGGGGGCGAATACCTCTACTGCCCTTCCCACCTAAACCCTTTGAGAGGGGGGGCGGTCCTACTTTTATGGAGAAATAATAGTTTGTGAAATAATTATTTTAATTAATATATAAATTTGATATTATGTCGCTCCCCTTCTGATATCTTGGCCGATTCAGTGGCGATACATGTACTGCCCTCCCCACTCTAGCCCTCTGAAAAAGGGGGGGGGGTCCTATTTTTATGGATAAATCATAAGTTGTGAACAAAATTAGTTGAATATCTATCTTTATATATAATTCTCTTCATGGCTCAAGAGTTTGGGCGAGAAGAAGAAGAAGAAAAGGAAAGATCACTCTTTTATTTCTGCGGATAGAGTTATCCCACGAAAAAACAAGAAGGGGCGGGGAGAACAAGTAGTATTCACCCGTCACTACGGATGGCTGCCTGGTCGTGCGGTTTGCGCGCTGGACTGTCGTTTGGATTTATCAAACCCTGCCCCCTCCCATCCTCCTTCGTCCTGCGGAGGTTTGGACTAGGAAGTAAACTATCTTCAACTCTGAAGGAACATCCGAAACATGTAAAACATTTTACAAACAAACATTTTACAAACACTAAATAGCAGCGCCGGATTTAACCATTGTGACTAAGAAGTCGTGGCAAGAGAACAAGTAATCAACTATGTATATTCACCCGTCATTAAATAGCAGCGCCGGAATTAACCATTGTGGATTTTGCGGGGGTAAGTTTGGGTAGGGAAGAGGATAATAAGTGAAATTTAAGAGTTTGTATACGAAAAACAAAATTCGTCTATGCATTTAATTCATTCTTTACTACGTACAGAATTACTTTACGAGCTTTGCGTGTAGCAAAGTCATAAAGTATATCATAATAATTCTATTTCCTAAATAGATCACGCTCAATAGCAAGAATTACCAAATGTTTCAATCTATCTTTGAGAATTGTTGAACTCTAGTAATTCTTCATTAGTCTGAGGTGCGAGAAGCTTCTATCACCAGATTACACAATTACGGCTAATGCATAATGTCTTTTTTATTTAGCGCGTAGGATTGGCGTTTTCCATATTGAATTACACCCCAAAATGATAATTTTTGTCCATATATTTCCGTATATTTTAAGGACTTTTCGTATATTTTGCAATTTCGGCAGATTTCCAGGAGCTCCTGGTAATTCGACATGGAGGGCGCGAAAAATCTGTTTTAAATTATCAAATGGTTTAATTTAACAATTTATACACCCTGAATTAGCTCGAATCCTATAAAAGTGCGGGTCCTATGAAAGTGTGGGGGCCACTATGGTCGCATAGGTTGCAGTGGCCTAATGCCAAATCTGCAAAATAGCGGCGTATCTTACGCCGTGGGTTGACTATCTCTATATATAATTCTCTTCATGGCTCAACAGTTTGGACAAGAAGAAGAAGTAAAGGAAAGATCACTCTTTTATTTCTGCAAGTCGGACGGATAGAGTTATCCTTCGAAAAAAAAAACGGAAAAGGGGGGGGGGAACAAGTAGTATTCACCCGTCACAAAATAGCAGGGCCGGACTTAACCGTTGTGACCAAGAATTCATGGAAAGATCACTCTTTTTTTTTTTTTATTTCTACCCAACGTAGTTTTAGCGGCTAAAAAAAAAAGAGGAAGGGGGGAGGAGAACAAGTAATTTACTCTGTATTCACCCGTCACTAAATAGCAGGGCCGGACTCAACCGTTGTGGGGCCCTATGCGAAACGGATTTCGCGGGGCCAAGTTTGGGTAAGGATACGGATAATAAGTGAAATTTAGGAATTTGTATTAGAAAATAAATTCGTCTTCGCATTTCATTCATACTTTACTACGTACATAACTACTTTACGAGCCTTGCGTGTAGCGAAGTCATACAGTATGTCAAAAAAACTTTATTACCGACATAGATCACGCTCAATAGCAAGAATTACCAAATTTTTCAATCTATCTACGAAAATTGTTGACCTCAAGTAATTCTTCATTAGTTTGAGGCGCGAGAAGCTTTTTTCACCAGATTACACAATTACGGCTAATGCATAGGCGTTTTCCATATTGAATGGCACCCCAAATGACAATTTTTGTCTATATATTTCAGTTGATTTGTATGAGATTTCAAAAGATTTTAATAATTTCTGGATATTTCCAGGACTTTTTCGTATATTTTGCAATTTCAGGAGATTTCAAGGAGCTCCTAGTAAATCGACAGGAGGCCGCGGGAAATATGTTGTAAGTTATAAAATGGTTCAATTTAATAATTTATACACCTAGAATTAGCACAGATCCTATGAAAGTGCGGGTTCTATGAAAGTGCGGGGTCCACTGCGGTCGCATAGGTTGCAGTGGCCTAAGGCCGGCCCTGCAAAATAGTGGTGTATGCTACGCCGCCGGTCGACTAGTATAATATAAGCTGCGTATTGATATGTGAATATTTTATATTATGTCGCACCACACCCTAATCTCAAATTTACGATTAGTGAATATAAAATGAAAAAGGGTTGTACCAGGTGGGAGGGGCGATACATGCAATCGCCTTCCCCCCATCGGACAAACCAATACGCGGCGAACCTCAAAGCCTTGATCTAAATATGTGGGGCATCTTATCTTTTCAAGGAACAAATCGGTTTTATTTGCAATGTATTATGGGCGTAAAAATTCATAGTAGAATATTTTTCAAGTAAAACATTTTTCAAAAGGTCTTTTTTTAATAGGATGAATAATGAGCTGTAAGGTCAGAAGAATGCGTTTCTGCAGTGAAGAATGCAAGAAAACGCTTTTGGCGTAGGGGCTTCGCCTCGAACCCCACTGGGGAAGCTTACAGCGCTCTCCCAGACCCCCAAGTTTGCATGAGAAAGGCCTCAACATGACTGTTTTTTTTTCGCAGAAAGTTGAGAAACACTGCTTTTTTTTAGGGTATGTTTATATATATATATATATATATATATATATATATATATATATATATATATATATATATATATATATATATATATATATATATATATATATATATATATGCTGTATTACGCACGTTTATGTATAGGGTTAGGGTTTACTGGGCGCTAGGGTTAGGGTTTGGAAAAAAATCGCCCCCCCCCCCACTCCAAAGTTCTGGATCCGCTAGTGTAAGGGATTACAACAAATTTTTGTTTCCCCACTTTGAATCTCCATCTTGGCGGTGCCAGGAATTGACTATTCTATGTTCGGTGCATTTGGTGCAACTTAGTTTAAATGAAAGTGTACTGGTTCAGAAATGGATTTCCTCGTTGGTGACACAATCTCTTCACGTGAATCTTGGTATTGTCTCAAGCCTGCTGCTCGGTCGTGTTTTGCCTCTTCTCCATCTTTAAGGATTCTTTAGACGTAGGTCGCCTGAGTTGCTGTTGTGACAACTATGGGATCTTCTTCTTCTTAATTGTCATAAGAGTTAAGTCTAAGACTCTTGTGACACAAGACATATGGAAGTTTGCCTTCATCTGCCTATCTGAACAAACTTCTGTCTGGGAAAGTTCAATGCAGATGTAAATTATTGCAACCCGATGCACTGGCGGATCCAGGCGATCGCCCCCCCCCCACTCGGCCGACCCCCCCCCCCCCGCGTCTAAAAATGGCGTCATTTCACTACTTAAAATGGGAGCAACATAGTAGTTACCATTACCAAAAACTTATTTTCTTGTCTCTTTTTGGTAAATATTCCAATCGATCCTCCAATCTCTAGGCGTAGTTTAACTAATCTTTTATACGCGGCTCAAACCAAAAAGGCCTTCATATTTGTTTTATAATACCGCTGTATATGTTTTTGTTATTTTGGAGTCAGACAGACTTTCTTTACAAAACAAATATGTTGGCTTATTATCATGTTCCACAAAAAAGATCCATTCACTTTTCATGGTAGATTCGATATTAAGAGTTCCATTCATAAACTTATACACGCACACTCGTTAAAGGTCATGGTACCAATCCTTCAGAGAAAAACTGAGGGCCCTAACGAAGGCAAAGATACATTGTCAGCTTTTTGAAGTGGGGAGGGTTTTCTAATTTTTGTGCCGACGTTTCGGCGGGCCGGATAGAACCACGTTGCGGGCCGGTTCTGGCCCCCCGTCCGTACTTTGGGCATCACTGCTCTATAGGCTACCTAGATCTATTATTAAATCTACCTTTAAAAAGAAAGAAATACGGTACAAAATCATATTTGGTTTTTTTTATATTTTTTATGCTAATTTTTCTTAGTAGATTATATTATTATATCTGTATAGATCTAGATTAAGATCTCTGCTACTCTAGACCGAGCAAATTATAAACTCTTGACTTTATACTAGATCTATAGTCTAGCTAGATCCAGAAGATCTAAAGTGCCTACAGTAGACGACATTCTACGTTGGATCTTTTCTAACTTCTTTTCTGCAGTAATAACGCCCTCTACAGGATTTTCTACGTGGCCAATGGATTCGGCCATATCTGTGATAAGATTCTTTAGGAGACTAAGATTACATCGGTTTTATCCATTTTATCTATAACTCATCCAGGCTTAAAACAATTAAATATGAAGAATATTCTCTTTTTATGGACATTTTTAGTTATTGTAACGTGGATCGCTCGTTGTGATGAACATGATCACACAGTAAGTTGGGTTGGTTACTAGGGAGATAATTTTTGATACTGTGACTGTGTAGTGTTACTGTTGTACTCATAATTAGATCTAGATTTAGACAATCTAGTAGATCTAGATCTAAGTACTAAGTTAACTAAGTAGCCAACAATTGCTTACATGTAGGTTAGATCTAGAATCTAGTCACTAGTCTTATAAGTCTTATTTGTCTAGATCTAATGAGTAATCATGTAATGATTTGTAATGGCAGTGGACACTTGTCAGTCTGGTCTTTGTTTTGTTGCTTTTCTTAGTTTGTTTATTTATAAATATTTTGGTTTAAAATTATTATTATTAAATTATAATCATAGAATAGATCTAGAGTCTAGTTATCTAGATTCTAGGAATCTATTTTAGACTTAACTATAATATATCTAATTCTAATAGATATTGACTCTAGAATCTAGAAAAATGATATAGATCTAGATGTAGATCTAGTTAACTTATAGTGTAGATCTAGAATCTAGCTTCTACTATTAATTCTAGATCTAGTGACTAGATCTAGTCTAGATTCTAAGTCTAAATCTAGAGTTCTAGACTGTCTAGAGTCTCTAGAGAGCTTTTGCTTTTCTAGAGTTTAGACTGTTACTCTTTTTAGATTTTGTCTGCACTACAACACTCAACTCTACTCAACTGTAATAACTGTAAAAGTGAACTTTATCAAAATCAAAGTTTATCTAATCTAGTAGAGATCTAGATTTCTAGATCTGTATTGAGACTCAAATAGTCTAGTACCCTCTAGCTAGAGTCTAGCTGCTAGACTCTAGACTTAATAGATTCTAGTAGGTAAAATGACCAGATATTTGGGTAACAAAAGCAGGACACATGTAGATGTTCACATTGTACACACACACACAATTTACACACAATGTATGTCTACACACACAATAATTTAAATAATTGCAGCCTTTCTGAAACACTTTTCCAAGATTGATTATATTTCTATGTGGTCCATCTGTCTAGCCTGTCTAAAAGGCCACTTCTCTCTCTGAAAAACTCGGCAAAATTTTTATAAAAGTTTACGATTGTTGCTGCTACAATTCAGCACGACACAGGTTTTCAAAGAAGCTTTTGATTATCTAATGGTGGGACACTTCTTTTGTGAAAAGAATTATGATTTCAATTTTTAAGCAAGATATAATTTAAATAGTTTCTCCACTGAAGGCTTCAGAAGTAACCACTTCTTCTTTCCATAGCTCTGATTCGCTCTATTCTAAATCAACAAATTTGCTTTTTTTTTTCTTTTAAAGATTTCCAGCAAAGGGTGGCACAAAAAACTATATCGTCAGGGGAAACAATTTCATTTTGTTGTGGGCTCAAAGCATCCATGAACGCTCTTAAAAACTGGGCATTACTCACCTGCTTTTTTACTTTATTCATTATATAGGGGCCCCTGTTTAGTAACAATTGCTTCATATTTGATTGAAAACGGTTATTATGGAAAACTGTAAGGTACATGAAACCGGCTGCGAATTAAATTACTTATAAAGTATTTAAATGTTGAAGAAGTACCTTAATGGAGGCATACTAGATTAAGAAAGATTATAAAATAAAAGCATGACATTGACTTTTTAAAAAATAAAAACAGGGCATTTGCTGCCCCGCCCAGACATTTTATGAAAAGCATGACATATGCTCCAAAGCGGTACTGTCACTCCTTAGATGAGATGTCTAGTCACCTTATACTAGGTCTAGGCTCAAGTCTACCCTAATAACCTAAGTGTAAGTGTAAGTATGTATTTAAAATATATATTATATAATATAATATATTTTGATGATAACAAGAGCAGACACAACACACGAAGTTTAAATGAATGACTACACACACATGTTATGACTAAAAATAATTATAATGTATAATACTCCTTTAACTTTAAAGCTATATTATTAACATATTGATATTGTTATGAAATGTTTGTGTTTCTGATATAACCTAGAGTAAAGAGGGGATGGCTAGGTTGTGTGGACTGAATAACCCCAAGAAGGTCTGTAGTACTAGATGTTAATAGGGGTGTGAAATTTGAAAAGGAGGTGAGCAAGCAAGAGAGAGTGACAGAAAGATGTATGTCATATTTTTTAGAGGAAGTCATTACCTTGTTTTAAAATTATTCTTTTGTTTATATATCTTTTTATATCTACTGGGTAAATTTAGAGAATAGAAGTAGAATTAGTTTATATCTAAATATATTAAGATTAAGACATGATTATATTGCATATAATTAAAAAGTGCATGCATGACAGAAATCACATGTAAAAAAAAGTATCAATATGAGATTCTTGATAGATAATAGTATCTAGATCTAGAACTTATATAGATAGCATAGAAGTCTAGGTTTCTAGATGTATTATATCTTTTTAATAGTAATGGTGATTGGAAAATGTGTTGGCCACATGATGTTATTATTATTGTAGGTCACAGAATAGAATATAATATATCTTCCTTTTAGACTAAACATATCTGAAATTTATGATGTACTTGTATTGTACATCATTTGTTGGGCTATAAAAAGTAGGCATGTTGACATTAATGGGAGCATTTTGTCAATATTTTTTAACCAGTCAATGTAATGCTATTGGTACTTGGTAGCATGCCATTTTTTTAAGGATACACATATTCACTTAAAATAAAAGTTGATCTTCTGCATTGAAACATTCTACATTCACTTTTTTTCCATGAATATTTTGATTACAAGTTTTATTGACTATTTTGTTCTACAGCACATTTGAAATCATTCACTTTGTTAAAGTTTGATCTCAGTTCTGTCAATAACTTGTTCTTTTTCTCTTAAGTACAAAGATGGTGAGGAAGTGGTACTATGGATGAATACTGTGGGTCCATATCACAACAGACAGGAAACCTACAGTTACTATTCCTTACCATTCTGCAGAGGGCAAAAGAAAGACATCAGCCATTATCATGAAACATTAGGGGAGGCCCTGTTAGGAGTGGAGCTGGAGTTCAGTGGGATTGATATAGATTATAAAGGTAACACATACATTGCTCTTTTTGAGACACTAAAAGTGTTTTGAGTTGTCATAGTAATCTAATCTGCTTTATCTCACATTGCTTTAAGTTGTGTATAATAATCCTATATTATTCTATTTTGTAGGAGACTTCAGCCACACAGAGTATTGTTCTGTGGAGATCACTGAAGAGCAGTATCAGACCTTTGTTTATGCTGTACAAAATCATTATTGGTATCAAATGTACATTGATGACCTGCCAATATGGGGTTGGTAGATTTTTAAAAATCTATGTGTTTGTTCTATTTTTTTCTTTTGGGAACAGAAATATTATAAATAGAAATTATGAATAGAAAATAAGTGATAAAAGAACATGTGTGTACTCTTACAACATTCATATTGTAAAAATAGCTGCTTTACTTTGGTTTTGAAAGCTTGAATAGCAATAATTATTAGTTTTTCTTCTTTACATATTATGTACCTGTATTCAATTTAGCCATAAAAAAATTATCCACAAAGTGGTCTGTCATTTTCATTTGACAACTTAAATATTACTAGTTGTCACAGATTACATTATAGAATTGTGTGTACATTTCACATTTGAAAGAAATATAAGCCCTCGACATTTACCCCTCAAATTTAGACACTTGACAGCACGTCAGGATTTACCCAAGGGACGTGATTTTGATGTTTGAAATCTATTGGTTAATTTGAAATTAAACAAAGACATTTTTTAAAAGAGTTAGCGCCAGAGAATTGGCGAGAGTAAGAAAGTAACGAGAGTCGATAAAATAATGTCCTTGTAGACAGTCACGTTTCTAGGAGCTCTGTTTGAAAAGCCTTTGTAATATGTTTCATGCTCATTGATTTGTAATTTGTACATAAACTGTACTTACGTTGTATTTAAATAAAGTTCCAGAGTTTTGTTTTATCAAAGGATCGTTAATTGTGATTCTAGATCGTCATTTTTCTTAACTATTGAATTCAAGTAAAATCCCCGGCATAACAACACATCGTACCATCTGCATGTTGTTACACTAGTTTTATTTTACACAGCAGTATTTGGATTATCCCATACAAATGTTAGGTATATGTTTATAATGTACTTCCTGGTAATATCAAAAGAATTGAATAAGAAGACAAACCAAATGCCATACACCTTCAGAAAGCTTTCTGTTTTTTTTTCTTTCTTTAATCAGGAATTGTTGGTGAGGTAGATCAAGGGGGGGAAGATCATTACATATGGACACACAAGAAGTTTGACATTGGATATAATGGACCTTATATTGTGGATGTCAATCTGACATCTGAAGCAAAAGTGAAGCTACAGCCTGGGATTAAAATTTCATTTACTTATGAGGTAATTTTAAATTAAGTTTAGTTGATTTTATATTCAATTATTTTACTTTGAACTAGAATACATTTTGAAGAGTTTGTGGAATTACTAAAACGTAAAAGACTTTTTTTGTTTTCATCTTTGTTAGTCATTTTTTTCATTACTGAGATCTTTACAAAAAGCATCTTTGTATGAAGTATAATGCAAATCAAACTGACTCACAATTAGACGATCTAAAATTTCCTGAGTGCCTGCCTAGTGCAAATGAAATGGGTTAGGGGTATGTCCACTATTAGTTATTTTTTCTTGCCATGAAGGGTTTCAGTGGCTCCACTAAATTTATTATCAAAATAGTCTCTTCTGATTTTAACATGATTAACATAAGGTGACCTGGGCCTTTTACTCTTTTACAATTACTTACTAATAATTTAGCTTTGATCAAAATCTTCAGATTTCTATCTCTATATTTGGTTAAAAAAAAAATTGGGAGCTTTGGTAGATCATGTGTGGTAGAATATTTGGACAAATCAATAACTGAGATCTAAACTGTATGACAGGGGGGGGGGGGGGTCTGCATAAATAGCACAATCTATATGACATTTGCAGTCCACACTAAAAAGTTTTTTTACAAGTTCTAAATTTATACCACAACTTGACACTTTAACTTCAATGGGCTTTAGAGCCATCTAGCAGAGTTGTAATTAAAATTTGTCCATGGAAGGTTACCAACAATCAGGTGATCTGAAAATGTACATTATATTTAACATTTAATTTGTTCAAAATTTTTCATGAAATAATAAATGTAAGATTTTAATATTTTTCTCAGTGTTTTATAAAAGTGAAAATTATTTAACTTCAGGTGAAATGGCAACCATCCACTGTGAAATTTGAGGACAGATTTGATAAATACCTGGATCCCAACTTCTTTCAACATAGGGTAAATTTTCCAAGATAATTCTTTAAAATTAGTTTTTGAATGGCTACAGAATTCTTTTTGCCATGACAGTCTTGTCAGAAATGGACAGCATATTTCAAACAAGTTTTAAATACTTAACATAGAACATTTAAATGCTGATGTCTGGCTGCAGAATGATCAAGTGATTTTTTAATTTCCAATTTGTATGGGGGGGGGGGGGAGATGTTAGGGGTGAAATATTAGTAATTGATCTGGGTTTTAGTGATTTGAGGAAATGTCTACCAAGCACAAGATATTTGATTAATGTTATAGACAATAAAGGGAGCTGATCATAATGCTGACTTTAAGACACCCTTGTTAATTTTCAAATGTTTACCCCAGTAATAGTTGGAACTTTTTACAGAATGCTTTGTGCACATTTAGAAAAACTATATTTACTTAGTAGATAATAAACAGAAACAATGCTGAGCTACATTTTTATTTCAGATTCATTGGTTCAGTATTTTCAACTCATTTATGATGGTTATTTTCCTTGTTGGCCTTGTTAGTATGATCTTAATGCGTACATTACGTAAAGATTATGCTCGTTACAGCAAAGAAGAAGACTTGGATGATATGGTAAGCCTTTCATTCTTTTCTTTTTATAAACTTAAGTTTGTATTTTTGTTTGTTTGTCATATGTGGCTACCTTTATTTTTCAACCAGGAAAAAGATCTTGGAGATGAATATGGGTGGAAGCAAGTCCATGGGGATGTGTTTCGACCAGCTTCTCATTCCCTTTTGTTCTCAGCACTTATAGGAACAGGTTATCACATTGCTGTGGTTACACTTTGTGTCATTCTGTTTACTATAATTGGAGAACTCTACACAGAGTAAGTCCTCCATGTTGTTTTCTATCAACTCACTCATTCTGTCTGGTTGGAATTTTGTACACATCAAGCTGAAACTTTGAACAATTTTTTATAAGTACTTGAAAGGTTCAGGTGCTAATGTGTCTACCTTCCATTGTAGAGCCTTGAGACCTTAAAGTTCGAATTAGCATTTAAAAAAAAAGCTTTTTAAAAGCAGCACTGAAACCTTTGCCTAGATACCCCCATTCCCCAAGATAGTCCACTAAAGTGATTGGACTTAAGTGCACTGAGCATGCTATAAGCATGAAAAAACAAAAACAATTGATAAAAATATATACAATCACACAGATTTATCATTGTTAGTCTAAATCTGTAAAAAAAAAATGTATTGATTCAAAATAATTTATGTGATTTCACTTAATAAGTTTTTTTTTTTTCTATTTTATTTGCTTATTTTCAGCTCACATCCGTTAAAAAGAACAGAAAAATAATTGATAGTTTTGTACTGGTATATTTAAACATTATTAGCTCAGATTTTTATTTTGTACAAAGTTTTACTTTGTAGAGATTTACAACTCTGAAATGTTTTAGCAATAAGCACTTGAAATATATTTTTAAAAAATGTAAACTAATTCTGAAATTCTTAGATTTCTTAAATATCTGTTACAGACGTGGGTCATTATTGAGTACAGCCATTTTTGTGTATGCTGCTACTTCCCCAGTCAATGGATATTTTGGTGGCAGCTTGTATGCCAGGATGGGAGGTAATTTCAGTAAAAAAAAAACTATTGAAGATTAGTAACTAATCAAATTTAAAATGTAAATTTAAAGTGTTAGGATGTAACGTGCAGTCATGATGAATATAATTTCAACTTTGATATGCTGAACCTTCTCATTATAGGAATGCTTTTTATTTGTGAAAAAGCAATACATTTGATCTTTTAATTGTAATGTGTTTTTACTTATATCCAATATAACTGACATGTGTATTGAATAAAATCGATAAATAAATGTAAATTATTATGTTTTCACTGTTTTTCAGGTAAGCTATGGATCAAACAAATGGTGGTCAGTGCTTTCATGATGCCAGCAGCAGTCTGTGGGACAGCTTTCTTTATCAATTTTATTGCCATCTACTATCACGCTTCACGAGCCATTCCATTTGTAACCATGGTACAGTTTTTAATGGTTCCTTGGGCTAATTACAATTATGTCTTGATTATTTATTTTTCAAGATTTGATGCTCCTAAAAAAGCATATGTATCATAATGATCTAGGTTATTCTTAATTAGTGAAGTATTATCTATGAGAAACATCTATTTTGCTAGGAAAATGTAGTTCAAACTGCTCTACTACATTTCAGGTTGCAGTTACTTGCATCTGCATCTTTGTGATTCTACCCCTGACTCTGGTTGGTACAGTGTTGGGTAGAAACTTGTCTGGACAGCCTGATTACCCTTGTCGTATTAATGCTGTGCCAAGACCAATTCCTGAGAAGAAATGGTAGGCAATGGTAGCTTATTGTCTTGACTGTTCTTATTCTGAGGTTTTTGAAATTTCTTTATATGAGAGATTTATTCTGTACATCAATATATTTGGATGGTACGTGACGTTTTGGCGCAAGGGACGTTTTGCAGAGTTACCTACTAGTACGCATCTTGCGTATTTTGTACACAAATTGACACGAAAATACATGAGTACGGTTTGTCATCTGAAAATATGCATTTCCCCCTCTGAAGCAAAAAGAAAATTATTACAGAAAAATTCTTGCTAATTATAATCAGTGCGTCAATGCCTGGAAATGGACTATTCTTATTAGATCTACCACCAGACAGATCTGGTATCACTTTATTTTTCGTGCACGCTGTCGCGCGAACACATTTAAATTTTACTACATCTAGATCTTACTGATATAAAAAAGCGGAGTTCTTTTCAGTGTGTCAAGTTTACATGAAGTCTTCAACCTGATTGGGAATGAATTCATCAATTAGTTCTAATTCATCTAGACCGGATCTCTAGAACTAAAGATATCTTACAATGCCATGCACCTAGATGATAGGGCCTATATGACCTAGATCTATAATAGAATTTTCTTAAATCTAGATTTAGAATTAAATTATTCTAAACTTATATATCTAGATCTAATTCTAGTCTAGATCTATATCCAGATGTGACCAGGTGTGTACTAGACTTAGTTATAAAACTAATCTAGATCACAGTAGGCCTACATCTAATTATTGATTTAGACTACTGAATAGGTCTAGATAGTAGCTCAAGGCTCTAGATATCTGTAACAAGATCTAGATCTACTCAAAAGCTGCAATTTATGTCTTGTTATCAAGAAATTTATGGATCTCCTTTCTTATCCTTTATGGAATCTAAATAAAAAGTAAATAAAAAAAATTGCTGTTCTAACTTTGTGAAGGTCTAGATCTAGTATTTCACATTTACGATAGAGCCTACAATTCTGTGGGATTGTTAAAATATCTTTATATAGCCCTATTATCTATACACATTAAAAACCAATCAACTGTTAATGAAGCTGCCTACAGCTGCTTGGATTTTTTATTTTTTTGTAAACCATCAAACGCAGGAGAGTTCTTTGAGATGAAAGTGAGAAGGGCAGAGGTTTTAATAGAAGAAATAATGGTTGAGCTTAATCTCTCTCTTAGCTTGATAAAGGGAATAAAAGTGATGTTCCCTGACTTGCAGAACGTATCTTCAGTGGCAGATCTAAAGCTACTGTTATAGTCACTAGCGACTAGCTAGGTTCCATTACTTATGAAGGCCCAAATTCAAAGAATGAAATAGGGTCATTCAAGGATGAGTGTGTTTGCAAAAGAAAAGCTTTATAAAACAACTTAAAGCATCAAAATCCAGAATAAATAGCTTTATCTTACAACAGCTATTCAACAGTCTCAATAGCCCCATTTTATATTTGAAACAAGTTCTATGACCTTTAGGATTATCTGCCTGAGAAAAATCTTTTAAATGTAAAATGTTTGTTATTAGTGATTGTGGAGGATGCCAAAGTTTTCATCACTAACTCTGCCAAGAATGATCTGAAAGAAGAAAATCTGAATTCTTTCTAAATATGATAAAATATTTCCAGTGTCTGGATACCTTGTAAAGAAATTGCCTATAAACAAAACTACCTTTATAAAATTAGATGTCACTGATCCAGCAAAGCAAACCATTACATCTGGTTTAAGTGTAATTTCACTTGTACCAAAAGTGAATTTTCTGTTGCCGCTATAATGGAATGTGAAATACACTAAAGGTATTATGATCATAAAATCATTGCCAAGTGACAAGAAAGACATCATTCTAACATATTCTAGAAAAGTCCATGACAAAGACTAAAAGTGTAAATATTTTGACAAATGTACAAAATGTCTACTACCACAGCAGCCTGTGAAATAGACTCCAATATTGAACCTCTAAAATTAAGGTGCAACAGTGCAGCATTAGAAGCTTTTGAGAGATACAGAAGGTTGGAGGACAACCATCCAAATAAACTACTAACACAGAGAAATAAGAAAAACAAGCGAAAAAAGCAAAGAACTCTGATTCAACTTACTGACAAACTAGCCCTAAAACACTATCTACCCGATAACAGAAAAAATTACCAGATTCTCAAACATAACGCCTGGACTACAAACAACCAACCATTCAAACACATTTAATAAATAATACTCTTAACAAAAGAATCAAATCCACTGGAGCTCAAAGTAGGCACGCTCATAACAATTGAAAGCTATCCAAAACAGCCATCATATATACCTGAGGATCAGCCTTCAAAGCCACCATCAATGCTGGTCTTGGTGCCTTCCTGGTCTTCCCCCAAAAAAACACTTTGAAATAAGTGCACCCTGTGGCGACTACTGCTCAAACTTCCGAGCCGAAATTGAGGCAATTACCATAGCATTGCAGACAGTCGAAAACAAATTATATGAAGGGAAACAATCACCATCAGATATTGTTGTCTTTACAGACTCCCAATCCACTCTTCAAGCACTTAACAGCAGCACCTCAAAAAGCCCAAGAGAGTTGACAACACTAATAGTGATAATACACCAGATGATGACAAAATTAAACATCACCATCATCACATTACAGTGGATCCCTGGACACATCGGCGTCATGGGAAATTAAAGAGCAGATAAGCTTTCAAAGGCATGATCATCTATGGAACAACCAGATAGACCTGTTAACTACCTCACCCTAAGGTCAATGTTAATCAACAACCACAAAGAGGAGTGTCTCAACCAATGGGCAACAGGAAACACAGGCAGAGCCATGTACTAAGAAATGAACATGCCTAAAAAACTGGACAGTATTAACTTCCTCCCCCGCAAAGAGCAATCTACAATCTTCCAACTAAGGACAGGACACACACCTCTGTTAAATTAGCATCTCAATAAAATAAATCCCACACAACTGCGCACACCCTTATGGAACCGTAAACCATATCCTTTTTGAATGCCCCTTCCTAATCCACCTTAGGCAGACCCTACTACCACTCCAGCCCAACATAACCAACACCCTGTACGCAGTGCTGAACAGCTGAAGAAAACAGCACACTTTTTTTACTTGGCACAGTCTGCAAAAGAGCTGACAGCTCAGCAGCAAAAAGCTGGCTAGAAGAAGAAGAAGAAAGAAGAACAAAATGTCTTATATAACTTTATGCTGTGTTTATTTAGGGTCCCTGGTCATTTCATCATCTGATCATTTTATCTAACAAATAGTAATTGTAAAAATTGTGAAATAAGCAATATTTAATATATTCATTTTTATTTCCATGACAAAAAGTGTAATGCATTAGATAACAATAAAATTAAATGCCATTAAAAACTATAAAAAATGTATTATAATATCCCCCACGTCCAATACAAGCGCTATAGCTCTAAGTACACACCCAGATTTACAATAAGATTTCTCATCAAGAATGTAAAGTGGAAGGGAAACACTATAACATGTCAAAAATCCTACTCATATATTAGATGAAATGAGTGAGGGCTTAAAGTCAAAGCCTTAACAGCACAATTAAACAATGAATAAGAAAACATATTTAATTGGGGATGAAGTGACCAAGGATGAAATGACCGGTCACCAACTTCAGGTTTGCTGCATTTCGTGTATGAATGATGTTTAGTCTTTACTGAGTATATTTCTTTATGTTTAGGAAAATACACATTTGCCCCTCAAAATACACATTTCCAGGTTTAGGAATACGCATTTCCATTTTGGCATGTAGGCATCTCTGGTTTTGGCGCGAGATATAATTTGATAATAATTTAATAAGCATGTATCTTTTATAAGTGTCTTTTTCACTCGACTATAATATTGTATGTATAGTATGAATTCCAACACTGTCCAGTGAATGGTAATGGCATGCTATCCCCTCCCCTTTATTATATGAGTCCTGCTAAGCGCATTGGATGACATTCTTTGATTTCTTTCCAAAAGACATTTAAAAAAAAAAAGAATTGACATTAGTTTAATATCCAAACAAGCTAAGATAATCTTAAAAGATATAGTTTGAGAAATTGGATTAGGGTTAGGGGTGATTTAGGTGACACATCTCCCCTTGACATGAAGTCAAACAAATGAAGACAAAACCAGCACCAAGCACTAGTTGTTGGCGTCATGCGTCTGGCGATCATATCCTTTCACTTCTTGTATATACTCTTTCCTCCACCCCTTCCCTCTCTCATGGGTAAGACAATAATCTGTTTCTAGCACTCATCTTGACATCATTTCATTTTGTTGTTTTTGTTTGTAAATTAGTGTCATACCTTCAACAAAAAATTTTGAAAATAAAAATGTACCTCTTAATAAACAGACATACACAAGCTAAAATGTTTATGAAATAAAATGATGTGAAACACAAACACACATGTAGTAAATGATAAGTCACATTAATATATGGACTTGTTATAGTTCACATGACATAAGTTTTGTTAGCGGATTTAAAATAATTACTCAAATAACTTATATATATAATGTATAAAAACTACTAATGTTTTTCGCTAAAAAATGTGTTTAAAATATATCATAAACAGATTTGTTCACTATTATATGAAGATAAACAAAGTATACATCCCCCCCCCCCACACACACACAAAAAGTCTTAATAACTTTAACTATTTCATGCACCATACTGTGAAGTATGGATGGCATCCTGGTCTTGTGTAATATTAGTGATTTAACAATAATTAACAAACTTAAATACCAAAAATAACGGAAAAAAATATCTTGTTCTGTACATGAAAAATACATCTTAGCACAAACACTCATACAAAACATAGATATGTATCATTCTTTTTAAAGAAATAATACAATGAACGTAAATAATGTGACCAAAACATTTCACGCCAAAACGATGGCTGCGCCAAAACTTCCTGCTTCGATATTTGGATAGTTTTAATAGAAATCTTGTTTATTATTAGCAGTAAAATTATTTTTTGTTGTGGTAGATGTACAGTTTACATCAGAATTTCTCAAAAATTTTCTACAATAGAACAATTTTTAAATTCAGAAAATTGAACTGAAACCTCGCTTTGTTTTTAACTTCAGTTAAATAATAGAAAAGAGTCTTTTTCTTTATTATTCTTTAAGCATAAATATAAAAAAAATAGAAACAAATAAATACAATAAAATATTTTTAAAAAGTGAATTATATGACTTAATGACTTTCATACTTTTGGGTTCTTGAATTACCAATCCTACTCACATTAGGCTGACTATTTCAAAGTTAAATTCTAATATCTGTGGCATGAAGCCTGTTTCTGCACTTTGACTTCATCGCAGCATCTGGCTCCACACAAATAGCTTGTACAAAATGAAAGGAAAACCACAAAAGCTTGATTTGATAGACTGGGCTACTTAATTAAATGACAAGCTTACCCAGAAATGACTTTGAGGCTGAGATTTCAAAGTCACCAACTAAATTCTTGTATTCATTACATGTTCATAGTCACTTGCACATCAGCTTACTGGTTGAGCCAGCATTGCATATCTACTGCAAAGTCCTAGAAAATTAATGAACTTACTCTCTGTGATTTTAGAAAGCTCTGGAATGTGTTAATTAGTATTAGTAATTGTTGCAGTGCATTGTTTTATTAGCAAGCTGTAAACATGACACTGTCTTTGGCCCATGACTTTATGTCTCTGCAATGGTTTAAGCCTCATCATGAAATGCTATGTGTTCACTCACACAATATGATGCCTATGTTACATGTTCACTTTTAGCCTCTGTCATCATTTTAAGTTTGGCTGACTCTAGTTGTCTCTCTACAAATTTGGTCTTTTCTTTAATGATCAGTATTTGTAGTTTTGAAGTCAATGAACTCTAATAAACACAATGCACCAGAAGCATCTGAATAGTCAAGGAATGTCAATTCCCAATACAAATACATTAATACACTTTTGTGTTGATCTTTTTATAAATGAAACTGAATTAAAAATAAAATATTAGACATTAAAGAGACAACAGTTTTTTGGTTATTTATTTTTCAAATCATATTAGATGTGTCAGTCAATGCAATCTTTATATTTCTGAAAAGTATACCCACAAATCCTGTTTAAACATAGTATTTAATTTATAGTAAATGAAGCAGAGAATAAAAAATGTCAGAATTGCATCAATAAAAATGTCAGAATTGCATCAATGAATTAATGTTTGTTTATAAAATTAAGACATCATGAATGAACTATCACAAAATTGACTACATTGACAATTTACAGTGATTTATTGCAAAATATTATGTGTCAGGAATAAATCCTGCAACCCAGAAAGTTATAAAGAGGAGTGGGTGATGACAAATAATGTGGATATTGATTGAAACAAAAAAAAAAAAAAGAATTCAAAGTCAATCACAATTTAAGCCTAGAAAGATAAAGACCAACAAAATCAATTATTATTGCTATGTTACTTGTAACTAAGAATTACCCCCCACCCACTAGTTTCTTACAACTGTTTACAGGAGACCTGCTGAGTGGCTTTGGTACAGTTTTCTAAAGCAATATTGACAGTATTCAATTTTTTCTTTTAAGTCTTCTGTTTTATTGTTGACAGGTTCATGGAGCCAGCAATCATTACAGTTCTAGGAGGTGTTCTGCCATTTGGATCTATTTTCATTGAAATGTATTTCATCTTTACCTCTTTCTGGGCCTACAAAATTTATTATGTGTACGGCTTCATGTTGCTGGTCTTCCTCATTCTAACTGTTGTCACAGTCTGTGTCACCATTGTGTGTACCTATTTCTTACTCAATGCTGAGGACTACCGCTGGTGAGTCAAGTGAACTTTGTTTAGATTAAATGTTTGACTTTGTTAGAGTTTAGATGAAATGTTGAATGGCATCTCTTACATCGTTGAATTAGTTCAGAGCTTCTTCAAAAAGAAATGTTAGCTGCTAAAAATGAAATTCCTAATTTGATTAATAATGATGCCAATCTCATTGTTTATTTTAGTTGCTAAATTTGCAGTAATGCATTAATGGTAGCTTTCTTTGATTGATTGCTATTGACTTTTCCAGGCAATGGACTAGCTTTATGGCTGCTGCATCAACATCTGGCTATGTGTACATTTATTCATTTTACTATTTCTTTTTTAAGACAAAGTAAGTACAAAGTTGACTTTGTTTTAGATTGAGGTTTTCTTAATTAGACAGTTTATTTAGGAAGTTAAGTGTTGAGTTAGCGAGGTTAATTGTTAAAATTAACCCACGAAGCGTCGTCGGCCGATTATATCGGCCGACATTTCGTTTCTGTGGCGTCCCGGCCGATATAATCGGCCGACTTTAGACTGCTGATTTTCTATTCCAATCCACGTTTTAAAGTGACCATTTTTAAACTTCAGATCTATTAGACATTCTTCTTCCTGTCAGATCCAAAAATAGCCCATTTCCCCATCTGTTTTTGTGTTTACATTCTGATTATTCACCGGCGAATTTTTCTTGCAATGTCCGATGCTAGCCCGGGTCCATGAGATGTTACAAAACATAAAGTTTCAAATACTTTTAGTTGTTCTTTTTTAATATTACAATTAGATTTAGATCTAGGAATAATGAGAATATTTTATATATTAGATCTAGATCTATTCATGAAGAGGCCGATGATTTATGTCCGTACTGTCCGTAGTCATCTAAAGTCTAGAGTCTATATCTAGACTCTAGACTAGAGACCGGACTGGATCTGCACCTAGACCTAGTCAAAATTTAGTGAAATTTAAGACATTTTAAGATAGATTGAAGCATATTAATGATAATATTGACTTCTTTATGCATTAAGTATTCTATTTCTTCAATCTTTAAATGCTTTTAACTTAACTGAACAAAAAAAAACGATTTTTATCTATTTTTTTTTCCTTCACTGTTAGTTGTATTAAAAGGGTAACCAAGTCACTAAAAAAAAATTTTTTTTTCAAATCTAATGGTCCATTTTTAACAAAATTATATCTATTTATAAAGGAAAATAAATGGGCTATCCAATTACATCAAAACGTTTGTTATAGCTCTAAAAATGTTTCTCACAGAGGTCAGCAAACAAGCTTTTTTGTTGATAAAAAAAATCAATCATACTAATTAGGTCAGGGTCAAGGTCAACTGATCAAATTCAGGTGTTCAATATATGATCTATAGTGTTCGCTGTCCAATTACCTTTCAGAATATATATAAAACATGGATATCAACCTTCACTTTATGGCATTTTAAGACCATTTTCTAACATGCATTAAAAATGCTAAAACTCCCAGAACGCCAGGGAAAGTTTCTTAAGACGCTTCGTGGGTTAAAGTACCCCTTTCAGACCTTGTGATCAATAGAGCAGATAAGCTAAAGGTTAACTGTTTCAATGGCTGATGGTTAATTGGGAGAAGGGTCATGTGGCCAGTGCAACAACCAACCGTCTTTTACCTTCCTCAAATTTTGACAAGAGTTGGGTGGTCTTAGTGGTTTATCAGTGTTAAAAATCCAGAAATCCCAAATCCCACTAAAGGGCTTTACCACTCAGCCACCATGTCAATATTAAATCTGATGAAACCTGCAAGGCAAACTATGAATACAATCTCAATTCTTGTTCTGTTAGATACTGTCTTTATGAATACTTAATACAGAAACATTATAGTAAAGCATGTTTTCTTGTATCTTTTTTTTTTTCTAGAATGTATGGGTTATTCCAGACAAGCTTCTATTTTGGCTACATGGCTCTTTTTAGTTTAGCCCTAGGAGTAATGTGTGGTAAGTTGTGGTCATTGCATTACTTGAGACTAACCTTTTATAAAATAGCAATTTCAATGTCAAAAGTATGTTTCATTGTGCATGAATTATTTTTTCTTTTAAATATAAATTTATTTAATGTAACAATATGGAAGCTGGCAAAATTTGCATTGATATATAATTGTTGATATTTGAATGGGGGTAGGGGTAACTGGTAAAAGTAACATTCATATAGTAATTTGAAATCATCATTGCTGTAATTACATTGCTCTGTGTACAATATTAGTATCCTTATGATGGTTAACATTAAGCAGTTACCTTATAAATTTTTTTTTTTTACAGGAACATTTGGCTACCTGGGAACCAGTATATTTGTTCGTAAAATCTATTCCACTGTGAAAATCGACTAACTGGTTGTTTCAGGACAGTGTACATTAGTGTGCATTTGTACTTCTCTACAATGTTTGTAGTTCTAATTAACTCCACCTCTAAAATTGTAGTGGTAGCTTACCATTGTTATTTGATGTAGACAAAACCTAGACAATTTCTGCTGCACAAAACTTTGTGCCTTTCTACCATTGCTCTCTCTCTAGTGTACAGATTGTTCAAATAGAGGAAAAAGTTTTGGTTTTGAAGGGATTTTTTGGAAGTAGGTGGCATTAAAATCACATTAGATTATAAATTTATATGTGCTGAGCTGTATTCTCTGAAATAGTTATACTTAAAAAATGGTCTAGATATAAAAGCCACCCACTTCTAAAAAAAATGTTTTTTTTTCTTCTAAATTCTTTTTATTGCCTCTTATCAGTGATGTATTTATTTTTAACAAGGAAATAATTTATGATTCAAACTTGTCAATTTTTACTAATGATACAGAAGAGAAAATTTATAATGCAAGTACTAACTGTTTTCTTTCTTGTATTCATATTACTATGGGACATCTTAAGATGATATCTGTGGTGAAACTGTGTGAGTGGTTTTGGTGAGACTATCATCATTGGGCTTCTAGATGTACATATCTTCCTGCATAGAACTGGCTCACAGCTCAGTTTGGTAGTGCATTGTTTCTGTAATATTTGATTCTGAAGGAGTACAAGTGGAAAGTTTTCTATTACCTGTTGTAATATCTTTGTGATGTGTATACATGTTGAAAGTTGGAGGGATACTAGTTAACTGACTGATCAATTCAATACTTATTGTTGACCATATTTGATGCTTTATTTTCTATAGTAACTTGAATTTGGCAGTCTTAATAAAGTTTCTATTGGGAAATAACATGTATGTTTTTTTTTGTGTGTATTTCTACATATGTAGACCATTGTTATGTTGTGATGCTTTTAAAACTTTAAGTTACATGATGCACCTCAATTGATTGTAGTCTTAGGTTTTTTCTAAAAATCTTTGGTTAAAAATAATCATGTTTAGTACAATGAATCAACTAGAGTTCTTTACCCCATACAGCTGCAGGTTTAGTGTGAGCTTGTTGTATGGTCTTTGAAACAAATCATAAACATGCCAGCATCTGTTATTATATTTAACATCATAGTCCATGAAATATTTTTAGTGATGTATAAACCTGCTAATTTTAATTGAAGTTTTAGCATGTCATTTCAATCGTTTCAGGTTAATGTTTTTTTTTCACCTATGGTGATAATGTGTATCTAAATAAATTTTAAGTGTTTTTTTTTTTTTTTTTAATTTTGACACCAAAACTGTACATTACACTGCCATATGCCTTTTTTTTTCTTTGCAGATTAACATAAGCTTCATCATTTTATTTAAGGGGGTCTTTTGTATATAAAATGTAGGATTAGATTGTTTACTACATAGTCTTCTTAATCTCTAATGTTTTCAATTGAACAATTGAATGATTCTAGTTTGGATAAGTTTACTGTGCTCAAGATCTCTTGAGCTATTGTTTATGAATGAGTTGAGAGAGTCATCCGTTTTATTTGACACAACCTGGGCTTTATTTTTGTTTTATTTGGTTTAAGTTCGGTTCACCAACAAAATCGCTTCATTCCAGTCCTTTCTCATGTTCATTGGATGACTCCATATGTGATGATTGAACTGAAAACTAGTTCTGTAAATATGTCTTTGGATTGTTTACTTTATTTTGCAAAGTAACTTTTTTTTTATGAGGTGAATGAAAAAAAAAAAAAAAAAGGTTCCAGTCAGTGGTACATTTTGAGTGCATGATTTATGTTCCTAATTGTGATGCTGTTTTCAAGCTGAATGCAAATGTTTATACACTTTGTTTTACACAAGTCTGTATTTTGTTTCAGCCTATTTTTTGTATGGCAGACAGAACACATACACACAAGTTAAACTGTAGAACCATTTTGAATTGAATGCTTTGAACACATTATACTTACAAATCAAGAAATGTTGGCACCATTATAAACCATTGTTAATATGACATTTGTGTGCCCAAAGTGGTATCACCATTAGCTAATTAATGGTAGGCCTACATCATGTGATTCATGTATTAAGAGACATATACAACTGTAGAAACATTTCATCTAAGGCCAATAACTGGTTTTATCCTGAATTCAGTTCTATTTTTTTGTTGAATAAAATATTTATTAAACTTCAATGTTTAATGTTTTTCTTATTATTGTATATTTTGTTTTCTAATTCCTTTAGTTCTCTGATAAACAATTTCTGTGGAATAATAATAAAACTACTAGGTATAGGCAGTGCATTTCACTGATGTGCATTTCACTGATGCCTTAATTAGAAACATAGTCAGCATTTTTAATAACATTGGTGCAAAAATTATTGAAGTATAATTCAGTAAAGAAAGTTCATTTCTATGCCACTGGCTGGGCTGTCTTAGGGCAAGGCTGACCAAACTTGGCAAGTCACATCATTATTTTATGTCCACAGAAACATGAACATTGTCCAGTAACCTCAACTTTTAGAAGGGATCTAGTTGTAATAATTAGTTGTATAACTAGTTATCAAATATTAAGAATAGCTTTCTGGTGCAGATTTATTGCATAGAATTTGACCAACAAAATATTTTTTTTTAAAGACTAGTTTAATTAAAGAGTATTTGTTCATTGTTAAGAATCATCTGTCTGAATCTTTTGCATTTGCTTTGAAGCTTTGTTAACTATGTTAAATGTAGCAGAAAATCCTTTCCAAGCAATGGCTTCATCTGAATGAAAGTATATTAGGATGTTTTGAGATCTGGATGATATCAGAGTTGGTAACTGGGAACAAAAAATGAGCACATGTTAGGGAATAAACAAAAAGGTGAGACCCTGAAGAGAACTAGTACAAGTTGAATGAGACCAGAAGTTACCTCAGTTCCACAAAATGTCCCAAGTGGTCGAGAATTATCTAGAAGTCCATCATAGATGGTTACATTGTCATACCTAAACAGATAGTTAAAACAATGAGATTATTACTAATTTACTGTTTGCAAATATTCTTTCTGCAACATAATGTACAACTTTTATTCTTTTGACCATTGACTTGTGTCATAGGGAGTGTTGTGACCAAAGTTCTCTTCCAGCCATAAGACATTCACATTTCTTTATCATGAAATATTGCATTATCTATTGCTCATAATCAAACCATTGGAATTAAAAAAAAATTATTATTGAAAGGAATTTTTTATTTTAACTTAATAAAAAAAAAATTGCCCAAGATTATAAAAACTAGTCTAATCACTTCCAGAAATAAACATTTTTATAGAGAGTGAACTTTAAACCATTCATTTTGGCTCCAAAATGGGGAGTACAAGTTGTGGGTTAAAATTGCAGAATTAAAAAAACAAAAATCAAATAGGTTTATTCCGCACAGCAATTTTAGATTAAAAAGTTGAGAACAACATTTGGGCTATTAATAAATAGGTTCATTATGTGCATGGTGGTGCTTTGAAAATAGTTACTTACAATATACACATAGTCAAGAATACATAATATAGCATTCAATAAATTTTTCTTATGTGTGACCCATTTTAGTCAGACCAACAGTAAACCAGACTAGCTACTTAGTCAGACTAACAGTAAACCAGACTAGTTGCTTAGTCAGACTGAATCCTAAAATAACAAAACTGTCTTGTTAGACAAAACAATTTCATGAAATCAGACCAGCCAGTTATTAGGACCAAAAGGATTGTCCCTTAAGTCTGATGACCTGAAAGTAACTATATAATAACATTCTAATCTAGACTAACCCACAGTCAGAATCCTCTTCTAAGTCCATGAATGTAAATTGCAGCTCAATAGTCTGGCCTTCTTTGGCATGTAACTTCCACTCACATGTCTGATTGTTATCATACACATTGTCTCCAAAGCGAGGATGTGACCAGATTTTTTGAGGAGATGCTGAAGCCTCCAGATGACCTCCACAAACTGTACAAGAATGAAAATAAAAACAACTTGCCAGACAGCAAATGTTATAAGTTACTGAGCACAAGAAGTCTTGGTAATAAAATAATTTCTAACTCTGAACTTGAGTGGATTACATTTGACTCAGTAATCTACTAGACAAGTAATATTTCAATACCAGATGAATGCAATGTCACCTTGACCAGGGGCGGACTGGCTATATGGGCATTTGGGCAAATGCCTGGTGGGCCGGTACCCAAATGGGCCAGTAGGGCCACCGAAATGGTCTGATCGAAGTCACTATGGCACATATCAAGTTGTTAAAGGTTTTATAATATTCTTATAATGTTATAATTATTATTTTTATAAAAGGCCCTCTGAGCGTCGTGTTTAAAAACAAATCTTTCACAGACATTGCAGTGTAATACTATTTTAATCTAACACATTTTCCGAAAATAAAATGAAGAATGTAGACAGTGCTACTAGTAGGCTTAATCTTTTTAGGGCCTACATAATTGCTGATTTAAAAAGACGCTATATTGCTTATTAAGATATAGAGTTCACTGTATGCATGCATATCGATACATTATCAAACTTAACAATGATTTTTAAGGACCGATACACCTAGAAATGGATGCCCATCACATGATAGAGAATTTGTGGGCCAAAATTTATAGAAATGCCTAGGCCGATTTTGACACCCAGTCCGCTCCTGACCTTGACATACCTGTGTCATACTCAATTTCAAAACCTTTCCTCTGGACAGAAGCATCAGAAATCAAGGTCATGTACAGATGATTACTATTGGATGTCACTGGCTTGGGAATACGAGGCCCACAAAGTCTGCCAATGTTAGCAGCACTGCTAGAGTTTCCATCATAGATACCAACATAATCATAGGTACATTGCTGAAGATAAAAAGATCATTCCTACACACTTATTTGGACTTATCCTATCAATAAACTAATTTATAATCTTAAATGAAAAGTCCTAAACGCCACCACGAATCAAATCCCTTTTGACTCAACACTTTAAAATCATATCATATAAATTACAGATGTTCCTTCAAAGAATAAAATAATTAAGTCCAATGTATATCCATGTGTTAATGTGAAGACTTAAACTCTAAGTCAATTTTCCTGTGGCTGATTCAGGCAATGCCATCCTTCATGCTATACATGTTTCTCATGGGAATTATTAGTTGCTGCCAAGATAGTGATTTTATAATTGTGAGTTGCTGAGACATTTTATCTGAGAGCAACCTGCTTCTTAGTACTGTGTAACTACAAATAAACTAGTGTTAGGTGCCTCTGAGCTGTGTCTTGTACAGATAGCCTAATTTTGAACCATAACCAAACCAGTTAACACAGACGAAAGGCCGACAATGCAGAAAATACTTAACACTGATGAACAATGTTGAATAAAATGTTGAATACGTAAGGAAGGGCACCGTCCAATGCTGCTAAGTTACAAATCTACTCCAGAAACTAAAGCCAACCTCTCTCTACAGCTGCTAAGTTACTAATCTACTCCAGAAACTAAAGCCAACCTCTCTCTACAGCTGCTAAGTTACAAATCTACTCCAGAAACTAAAGCCAACCTCTCTCTACAGCTGCTAAGTTACAAATCTACTCCAGAAACTAAAGCCAACCTCTCTCTACAGCTGCTAAGTTACATATCTACTCCAGAAACTAAAGCCAACCTCTCTCTAAAGCTGCCAAGAGTAGTCTGTCTTTACTGACGACATTACACTTCAAATCCTAGTCTTGTTGCTAAGTCAAAACTCTTTGGATGAAACAAATAACTTTTCGCACCCTATACTTCATGGTGTCATAATTGATTAACAGAATACTTATCATTATGGCACTAGAAATGTGGTGGAAAGAATAGATTAACCTTTATGTGCTAAATTTACGATAATTGAAACATTGAAACGTTAAGTGGTTCGATTCTTATCAATTTTAAAAATACATATGTAGCAGTCTCCAAAGTTTTTGTGGCTTTCTAGGCAATCAAAGGCTTTGAATGTTTGATGTCATTTAGACATTGCAGATGAGAGAAATTCTGCATTATTTAGATTCTAGCATTGGGAAAACATTACAATACCACAAGACTAATTATTCATAGTGTTTTATAGCACTGATAGATATTAATTAGGCACTGTATAGAGAATTGTGTATTTTGTTCCCCAATCATGACAAACATAAAAAACTAGTTTTGGTGATATGGTATAGAAACCTGAAGACATTTAGACCAAACTGAAGTAACAATTCGTTTACATTGACAGAAATGCTTCATTTTGATTGCTAATAATAGAACTCATCTAAGGCAGATATCAACTTTTTGTTATGTGGATTTTATAGAAGTCATTGGCATCCTTATGTATTTGAATAATGTTTATAATTTGGTGTCAACTAGTATATGGTTTCACTCTGTGTCAAATTTAGGTTTGACCAAACTATTTCATTCAATTTGTCCCTTAATGCAGAAATTTTACCAAATTTTTTAGCTTAAATACTGTGTGCTTTGATTTAATAAAATGACTAGACTATGTAGTAAAGTTTAGTCACGGTGAACAGCTTAAATACCTGATGAGCTTCAACTTCAAAAGCTCTAAACTGGAGTCTAATTCTATGGCCAGGAGCTGTTGAGAAATGCCATACACATTCACTTCTGCTGGGATAGTATTCTGGGTAATTAGGACTTGTGATCACTCCATAATGACTTTTTATGTCATGGTGACATCCAGCTAAAAAAACAATACATTACAGAAGGGGATTCTTCTGCAGATTAAAATAGAATGTCAAAAGCCCTATTTCATTAACAGCATATGGGACAATTAGTAAACAACTGATTGAAACATTTCAGGTCTTATAGCATCTATTTTACAGGCAAGTGATGAAGATCGGCAGGATATTACTGAAGTCAGGAAAAGGATGCAGAATTAAATATCTTTCTTTAAGTTTATTTAAATACTTAGAAATTGGCATAAGCATATTTAAAATGAAATAATAGAGTAAAAAGTTCTGCAATTTGATATATCACATTAGTTTCTATTACATTACTTGCACAAAATTTACCAAATATATATGGGAGCCATTATCTTTGATTTGAAACACACTGAACCAAATAGCTGTAGGCTAAAACTTATATGTGAATAATTATAAATTTAAAAAAAAATACATTTTATAAAACTTTAAAGGTTGAAATTGAAAATGTGAAAAAAAATAAAAAATTTCAACCAAATAAAACATTAGTCTTCAAGTAATTTGTTCCTCAATAACATTTCTTTTCTAATGAGTAAAAATATTATTAAAAAAGTAAAGTACCAGTTTTTAACATTTGCAATCTTTGGGGCAGATGATTTTTCCGCAAACTAATCTCGGAAAACCTAAAAAGTTGGGCTAACTCAGGGGCATCCTAAGAATCCTGACATTTAAAATCCTAGTCTTCACCAGGAGGCGTGGTGGCTGAGCGGTAAAGCGTTTGGCTTCTGAACCAGGGTCCTGGGTTCAAATCCTGACGAAGACTGAGATTTTTAATTTCGGGATCTTTGGTCACCTTCCAGGTCTAATGGGTACCTGACATTAGTTGGGGAAAAGTAAAGACAGTTGGTGGTTGTGCTGGCCACATGACACCCTTGTTAATCTTTGGCCACAGAAAGTTTATCTTTACATCATCTGACCAATAGAGGGCAAGGTCTGAAAGGGGAACTTTATCTAACCAGGAAATACATCAGGATTTGAACCAGATATGCCTCAGTTTAGAAAACAATAGCTTTGCCAGCCAACAAAAGATCCTGAAACTTAATGTGACCAATGCAGTGTCTTACCTTCCTTACAAGAACGTAGATCATCATTCAATGTAAAACCTTCAGGACAATCACAAACAAAGCTGCCTATGTTATTCCTACATATATGTTGACATCCACCATTGTTCACACTACACTCATCTTTGTCTGAAGAAAAACACATTGGGACTAGTTTGTATCTGGACAAATGCTATCATATCTTTTTCTTTCAAATTTTTTTTTTTTTTACTATTAATGCCATTTCAATTCCATTGTTGGATTTTATTCTGTCATCTTGTACATGTAATTTGTCAATGAAATAGTTTGGTAACATATACTAAATCTCCACTGTCTTGTCTGATTTCCACTGTACATTTTTTGTCCTTTTCCATTTTGTTCTGTGACTTGGTCTCTCTATCATTTCTTACAACACATGAGTAAGGTTACATACAAATACAAATAAAAACAAATCTTAAAAAAAATATCTGAGGGGAAGAACAGTGTAGTTATAGGCATATCCATCAGTAATGTAAGATTAATTCCCTTAATCAAAATCAAACTAAATTAATTATTTTTTTGATTGGTTCATACTTTGTTAGGAACAGTCAACAATTGTGCAAAGTTTTCAACTTGATCCGAGAATGGAAAGTGGGCAAAATAACATGCACAAAAAATTGTGCCAGACAGACAGATATATAGACTTTGTAAAAAGCTTTGGAATAGCACTAGAATTGGAGATCTTCCTTAAAAGTGAGGTATTTATTTAGTTCACTATGCTAAGAAGTAACAACCATATAATTCTAATTTCTGTTCCTTTTCACAAATAAAAAAAAAATCATTAAGGTCAATAAAAATGGTACCTGTATAATACTCAGCAGTGAACCCAGTTTTCTGTACAGAGTTATCAGAATTGAATTCTATTTTTAGACTGTTGTTATCTGATGTGATGGGTGCTGGGAACTTGTGGCCGCAGAAAACACCAAATACTTTGGCATCACCCTCGTCTCCTGGAGTGCTGATACGTACAGAGTCAAACTGGCAGCTTGGCTACAATCATTCATGGAATAGTTAAAAGAAAAATGCTTTAAAAAAAAAAAGATAAATCTTGAAAGTGACTGTTAATTGTTTGGTATACACTCTAGATTGTCATCACAATGGTCTTGGGTTCAACCCTCCTTCCTCTGCAGAAGGTTAGGATGTAATACAGTTCATTTCTTAAGGAATGTCTGAAACTAATCAAGAAGTCAAGATCAATATTGATTCTAGTTTCAAATTATTAAACAGTTAATATTTTGTTTTCAAATGTATAAGAAAAACATTTTAAGAAGTCTCTCAGTAGGACAACTTGTAGTTGTGTCATAAAAAAGAGACAACTAACTTAAAAGTTATGCAGACCAAAATGAGCTTAAAGGTAATGCAGGCTAAGCCAAATTAGGCCCAAACTACTTATGAGTTGAATGTAATCATCTTATAAAAGTCATATTTGTGTACACAGAAAATGCTCATATCTGAGGATGAAAGAGATGCTGCAGCACAATGACCAACCAAACTAATTTTTTCTCATTACTTGCAAAGTCTTCACAAGATCTGACTGGACTTGGGTTATCCTTAAATTCATCTACAGATCTTTACTTTTATCAGTATTGAAACTTGAGGCTCTTAGTCACCACCTCTGTTATAATAGGGTTAACCAAGGTCCAATTATAATTCTATATTAAAAAGAATATTTTGTTTACTTTTTTTAGCGGCCCCCGTAAGGGGAAAAAGCCGCTATTAGGTTTGTGCAAAATGTCCGTCTGTCCGTCTGTCACACTCAGATCTCGAAAACTAGAAGAGATATGAAAAATATTATTTCATCATTAAATCCGGCTTGAAAAGTTTAGGTGCAACGGCTACTTTTGGTTTTCTAAAAGCACACCGTTTAATTTATAAAATTAATTATGCAAGCGATTTTTTCATAAAAATACACCAATTCTAAAACAATTACGTAAATGTAAGGGAGGGAATGTTACAATATGCTAACAAAGATGGACAATTTTTGTGTATTTTCAGTATCACTAAGTCAAATATATTTTTAAAATGTACAGGAAATGTTTACAACAAATACAAATAATAGTTAAAGACGTTTTTTCTGGTCAACTAGCTGCTAAAATTAAAAGAAAACATTTCTGTTTGTTTATAAAGGCTAATAATGCACTTTGTATGTAAATATCACGCACATTTTTTTAAATGGACTTTTTATGCAGCGATTTTCGTGCAGTAGCGTAACGTCGCAACATGATTAGGTGCTAAACCAATTCCTTAAACTTTTTTTAAAAATCAGATTTTATTTATTATTTGTTTAGTGCCCCCATCCGAATAAAAGAAGCTTATTTTTGTGCGTTTTGTCTGTTGGTCGGTCTGTCCGTCACGATTAGATTTAAAAAACTAGAACTCTAAAAGCTATTGAAAATCTGATTTACCCTTTAATGTTCCTCCCATAACATCTCAATAGTTTTAAGTATCTAAAATTGATTGTTCCGGATTTTTTTGTGCAAAACTAATCAACGCCAACAAATGTTTGTTTGCTCTTCTAACTTATATTACATTCAATTTCCATGCTTAAACGTTGCAAAAACACATTATCAATAATATGTTGTTCAGTTTTTTATGTAAATAGCATATTAATGCTAAATCATAATTTCTATACTGACTTATATTTCATTAATTGTAAAAATGTTCCGGATATTGTTTTATAAAACATGAATTATGCCTAATGATTGTTTGAAATTGCATAAGGCTTTTAAAAAAAGTAATTTACTAGAATTGATTACTGAAAATTACTTTTTAGACATTTAATTTTCTTGTAAAACATAACATAGAAGTTTTGTAATCGATAAAGAAAGTTCCGGATTTTGTTTCTTACAAATCGTCGCCAGAAATTTCCGAATTTATTTAAAAATCTACTAACGCCAAATAATTGTTTGAACTCCCTCTTCTAATTAATAAACAAATAATCTTCTCATTTACGAAATAATGTTTTTACGGATTTTTATGAAAAATATTTTAACTCACTACTCTCTTACAGTACATTTAACTTTCTACCTAAAACATTAAAAACTCTAATTATCGTTAATATTATGTTCCGATTTTTAAGGAAAACAGAATCCAAACACCAAAGTAAGGTATGAAAATCTCTCCACGTGGCTGTAGTACATCTAATTTTTATACGAGTCCATCCAAAAAATTTAATTAACGGTATTACATTTATCTGAAATTCTCTTTTTCTTTTACTATTTATACAAACATCCGGAACAATCTATTATATAAACTTTTCAATTGTGTTCATACCTAAAAATTATTGCGATGTTTTGAAACGTAAAATAAAGGTTAATCAATTTTTAATAACTTTTAGTTGTTTTTTTTGTATCAAGATAACGGACAGACCGACTGACAGACAAAACGCAAAAACAATGTGGCTTTGATCCTTTTTAAATAATATCTATTAGAACTCAGTGCACCAATGTCTATGAACCCTCGTTAAATATCTCATGTAAATAAAGACATTTTTTTTTTATGGTACCGGTACTAGCCTATTGTGAGGTAATGGAATTTTTTTTCTTTGACGTCATATGAATGGACTCTTTAAATGTAATGTTAAAAGAACGCACTCGGAGCACCAATGTCTATTAACCCTCGAAAAAATTGCTTGTATTAATGAAAACATATTTTAGTCTTACTAAGCCGTGTGACGTAGTGTTTTTTTTTCCTTTGACGTCACATGGAATGAATTCTTTAAATGAAATGCTAAAAGAACGCACTTGGTGCACCAATGTCTATGAACACTCGAGAAATGGCTCGTGTTGATAAAGTTGATTTTTAGTCTAGCTAGGCCTTGTGACGTAGTGTTTTTTTTTCCTTTGACGTCATATGGAATGAATTCTTTAAATGAAATGCTAAAAGAACGCACTCGGTGCACCAATGTCTATGAACACTCGATAAAAGGCTCGTAATGATGAAGGCGATTTTTATTCTAGCTAGGCCGTGTGACGTAGTGTTTTTTTTTCCTTTGACGTCATATGGAATGAATTCTTTAAATGAAATGCTTAAAGAACGCACTCGGTGCACCAAAGTCTATGAACACTCGATAAATGGCTCTTATAGATGAAGGCGATTTTTAGTCTAGCTAGGCCGTGTGACGTAGTGTTTTTTTTTCTCCCTCTGACGTTATATGGAATTAATTCTTCAAATGAAATGAAAAAAGAACTCGGTATAGTAATGTTTATTAAGCCTCGTTATGTGACTCGCGTTTAAAAAAGGAATGATATCTTGATTTAGATCTAATCTAGATTTTTTAAACTAGATCTAGATTTTTATTACAGTATATCTAGATCTGGATTTATATTCTAATTAAAATTATTTTAGAGTCTAGATCTAGAATTTCTAGATCTAGTTTAGACTAAAATAGACTAGATTAAGATGTAGAATTTCAATTTCTAAACTTAAAGTGTAAAAAAAAAAGTGTAGATTTTCATTTCCAAACGTTTTGATCAATATTGTAATGTTTTAATATACTAAAACTAATCTACTATTTTTTTATTAAATTTAAATTTAAATTTACGGCAAATGAATCTTTGAAACATTATTACTTTTGACCATCGGATGGCTGCCTGGTCGTGCGGTTTGCGCGCTGGAATGTCGTTCAGATTTATGGATGGCCCAGGGTTCAATCCCTGCCCGCTCCCATCCCCCGTCGTCCTGCGGGAGGTTTGGACTAGGAAGTAATTATCTTTAACTCTGAAGGAACATCCGAAACGTGTAAAACATTTTACATCAAAATTAAATCACCTCTTGAATATTATTTGCGAATATGCAGATCCGACAGGGATCCGACTTCGACGGGGGCCGCCTCTGAGTTTGTGTAACACAAACTCTCTTTGTAATCTTGTATTTCAAGCATTACTTAGAGTTCTATCATTTACTTCTTTTTTAATGCACAGCATACAAGCTTAGTCACAGCATATAAGCTTAGTCACAGCATATAAGCTTAGTCACAGCATACAAGCTTAGTCACAGCATACAAGCTTAGTCACAGCATATAAGCTTAGTCACAGCATATAAGCTTAGTCACAGCATATAAGATTAGTCACAGCATACAAGCTTAGTCACAGCATAAAAGCTTAGTCAGTAATGTTTAAGAGATTAAAGTCCGGGCATTAGTTTTCAATCAATACATTCATAAGCTTACTGACCAGATGACCTTCCAAATCAAAATGAGTAAAATTGACTGTAATTCTATGTCCAGGTGGTGCCACCAGTTTCCATATACAGTTTTTGTTTGAAGGATACAGCTTAGGATAGGAAGGTGACCTGATAGTACCATTCTCTGAGTCAAGGTAGCCACCACAGGCATCTGGAGAGGTCAGTAAAGCACTTTGATACAAGAAAATATAAACATATTACAAAAAAACAAAAATGTGCTGTGAAGATAGTGTTGTTTATAGTGTTACTAAATCAAGCATATTTTCCTGGCTTCTACAGAGGGAAGTCTTATAAGATTATAGAGTTACTAATATCAATTTACTAAACTACATTGTCGGAGGTGCAGTGGCTGAGCGGTAAAGCGCTTGGCTTCCAAACTAGGGGTTCCGGATTCGAATCCTGGTGGAGAGTGGGATTTATAATTTTTGAATCTTTGGGCCCCTATGAGTTCACCCAGCTCTAATGGGTACCTGACATTAGTTTGGGAAAAGTATAGGCAGTTGGTCGTTGTGCTGGCCACATGACACCCTCATTAACCGTAGGCCACAAAAACAGATGACCTTTACATCATCTGCCCTATAGACCAGCGGTCAGCAACCTTTGAAGCCCAAAAAGACAAAAATTACAATTTATAAATTATTTATAAATTTCAATGTTTTTAAAGAGCCACAAGATTTTTTATCTTCCAAACAATAAATAGTACTCGCTCTAATAAAGTTTTTAGATTAAAAAAAACAAAACAAATCTATTTATTCATAAGAAAAAATATTAATTTATCTTTATATAAAATAGTGTTTTACACAACAAATTAGATTATATATAGGCCCAATATATATGGTATCATTAGATAATTACTTATTATTTAAGTATAAAAATTAAACAATTAAACATTTACATACAACACAAACTTGTACTTCAATAACAAACAATTGAGCAAACAAATTCAGTGGTAACTATGGCTTTGCATGGTTTTGGAAAGTTTGGATAACTTTGGCTTATAGCTTGTTTTTAGTTTCAAACACGACTCTAAATTTTCATTTCTTAGTTGGCTTCTTACTTTACTTTTAATTATATTCATGCAAGAGAACACTTGCTTGCACAAATATGCCCATCCGACGATAGTCAGCCTACCTCATGCCAACTTTTTCACCTGACTGTAGCAATCTGGAAGACTATTCCATGCGTCAAATATAAGTGCCTAATCTCGGGGCATTTCTTTTAAAGCTGTCCTCTTTTGTTGCGTTACATACATTTTTCTGGACCTTCAACTCTTCCAACCTGATTTTCAACTCTGTAAATCTTTCACTCCACAAAGCTTTACTTTTAAATCAATCTATGCATGTTTAGAAATCCAGTATCAATTCCTAATGGATCAATGTGGATTTCGGTACTATTAGTGTTTAGAAGATTTTAAAAAATAAATGCTACTATCGTTTTGTGTTTTTGAGTTGCTCAAATCTATCAATAAATTCATCTGTAATTTCATGGTTTATTTTGCGCCAAAGAATTGTATTTGCCCCTTTATTTTTTTCCTTTCATACTTCTGGCTTCATCAGTTGCTATTGAAACGATTTTATTTATAACGATTATAGTGTCTTCAAGGTATTTTTGCACGACATTAGCTGTATCTTCTCCTCAAGTTTGTCATGAGAGCGGTAGCAATCCTAGAAGTTCTTCTTTTGGACTTAGGGAAGACATATCTGACAAAAAGGTCAACTTGTGCTGAGTCTTTTTTGTCACAAGACTCATATATATCAAGTGATAAGGCAGAAGAAAGTTGAAGATCTTCCACCTGCAAATAGGTTACATTTCAAGACATGGGGGAAGGGTGTGCTGAAAAGCGATTACAAGTGGTTGAGAGATAGAATCGAATCAGAATTGATTTTTAAATGTTTTTTGTTTTTTTATAAAATAAATATATTTGCGCATGGAACTAAAGAGCCGCAGCTTAACATCCAAAGAGCTGCATGTGGCTCGCGCGTCGCAGGTTGCCGACCCCTGCTATAGACCACAAGATCTGAAAGGGGGACTTTACTACTTTTTTACACTAAATTGTCAGTGAAGCATTGTAAAGCGATGGTCAAACTAACTTTCATTTTACCTTATCTAAACAGAAGGGTTATTTACATGCTAGATTTATAGCTCATCTCCACTAAGAAGATATGGCTGTGCCTAATATAAAGAAATTTAATACAGCAAGAACATCTTCAGTAGTAATCATTTATTCCATAACAAGATAATATAAATATATATACATATATATATATAAAAAGGAACATAAAATAGAGTTCATTTTTTTTGTAGTCAACAATTAATAAGGATGCTGTGCAGCCAGAACAATAAATAACTAGTGTTACTGTCCTCCTCCAAGTGTCATGGAGTTATTAAAGCTACTTGGCCTTGGTGTAAGCTCAACATTTTATAATAAAATACAAACAATGATATAAACTTTTCGCATGTAAATTATGAGTGAGTCTGGTGTGAATGTATATTTTGTTTTTTCTACAGTTATAATGTTTTGTTTGGTCACATGGTGTCATGCACAAATTGTAAGACAAATTTCTAAATGGATAATAAAGAATATTATTATTATTGTTATTAAAGCTTAAGCTCAGACACCCTATCACTAACTACTTCTTCTTCTAGCCAGCTTTTTGCTGCTGAGCTGTGAGCTCTTTTGCAGATTGTGCCAAGGAATATATAGTGTGCTGTTGTCTTCAGTTGTTCAGCACTGCCATACAGGGTGTTGGTTATGTTGGGCTGGAGTGGTAGTAGGATCTGCCTAAGGTGGATTAGGAAGGGGCATTCAAAAAGGATATGGTTTACAGTTTCATAAGGGTGGGCGCAATGTCTTCAAAGGGGGAGTTGTGTGGGATTTTTTTTTTAAGATGGTAATTAAACAGAGGTGTGTGTCCTGTTCACAAGCTACATAAATATTATCTTTAATGTATCTGTTACTAACTATCCAATGAATAGTTCATATTTACGGCTAGGTAGAGTTGTCTACCTTCACACCTCTTGCCATCAGCATGTAGCTTGTAGCCATCTCTACAGGCACACGTGTAGCTTCCTAGCGTGTTGACACATACTTGATCACAGCCGTGTTCATCTGAGCTACATTCATCATACTCTATGAATAAATTGAACCAAAATCATTTCATTAATAAAACACATTTTTAAAAGAATGACCAGATATTAACAAATTCATTTATCTAATCTATCTTTCTTCCACTGTAATATCTCAACCATTATCTTTCACTGAAATAGTTACAATACTCTCTTAATTATCATCTCAACTATCATCCCTATCAAACACTAATCGTATAAAGTAAAATAATGTAGATAGTAGCACCGTCACTATCAAACACTTAACTGTATAAAATATATTATTGTTGTAGATAGTAGTCCATTTTAACCTGACTACTGATGATTAATAAAACTAAATTCAGTAGGATATAAACAAATTAAAAACAACAACATTAAACCATATATACATGTATATTACACACATATCATTATCATAAAGAATATTGTTGCTAAAAAGTTCATTGCTTCACATCAAGTAGAGACAAAATTTTGATGTTCAAATTGTTTGCTTACCTTTGGTAAACATGGCAAAGAATCCAGATCTCTGAACTGACGCATCACTGATAAATTTGAGGTACAACTGATGACCAGTTGACTGGATATCCTCTGGAATTTTGTTACCACAGAAGTTTCCAATCAATGGAGATGTTTCTGATGGCCCATCTCTAATTTCAAGATAATCCATCTGACAGTTAAACTGATTTTCAATCTGGTTTAGATGAAGTATACTTTACAATATAAATCTCATGGCTATTGCAAAACTAAATACAATAAAACCAATGAATTAGATTTGTTTTAAAACGTTGACAGAGAATGAAGAGAAACCAAAATGAAAAGTTAGGTTTGAGACAAGGTCAAAAATTGGGAGACATTCTCTGGATTTAAGAATGTTCCTGAATGTAATGTGTGTATCATAGAACTGTCACAGTGAGTTAGCTATCATGTAATCTGTGTATCACAGAACTGTCACAGTGAGTTAGCTATCATGTAATGTGTGTATCCCAGAACTGTCACAGTGAGTTAGCTATCATGTAATGTGTGTATCACAGAACTGTCACAGTGAGTTAGCATTCATAATGGTTGTTGTACTGGCCACATTACTTTACAACTCTTAAAACTCTACTGTACCTGCATGTACTCCCCCTTTTTTTTAAACAAGAAAATGCAAGCATTCTTTTCTTTTACAAAAGATCTTACAAAACAAATGTTTTGTTTTTTTTGTCACCAGAAAACAACAAAACTCAATGTTTTTTTATTTTGTAGTTTAATCGTCTATAGAAGTAATATAAAAATCTATTTGAGAAATACTTTGGGAATTCCATTTTATTTTCTGGCTTTGAAAGCTTTGTAACAATACTGCACATTTTGTTCTACTATTAAGGCCTACTGGTAAATTGCAAAGTTTTCCTTCAGTGATAGTGTGGACAAAAAAAAAAGCCAAAAGAACTTTTAGATTCTACTGTAGAGCAATCATGCTTACTGTTTTCTTTTCCATTTATTAAGACATGGCATCTCAACCTAAATTACTTGTAAACTTAATATTTGCAATATCAATGCTCAAATACAATTTTTTTCCCAGATTTGTTTTTTCAAACTAGAATTTGGTACTAATGGAAGACATTTATAAGAAATACTTGCATCAAATGTCTGAAACTTAAGGGCTACAGTAAACTCTATAGGAACAGTAATTTGCCAGACACAAACTCTTTCAGGTACATAGTGGTCTGGGTAGTTAGGGCTGGATATAATGCCTTCTTCTTTCTTGATTTCTCCACCACATAGCGCTGTTTGTAAAAGGCCAAAAAAAAAAGTTACTTTAGAAACAAAAATCATTTTATAGATTAGTAAAATGTTTTACATGTTTCAGATGTTCCTTCATATATATATATATATATATATATATATATATTTGGACATAAAAGAGTTAATATTTTGTGGGAAGAAATGAAAGAGCAAGAGAAAAAGTAATCAGATGAATGGTAGATTTACCACAGCCAAGAAATCACACAATACTACATCAGGCAACATGAGCCTATACATGTTTCAATCAAAACTTTTTGCAATAGTGAATTAGTGTTTGTTTAGCTAACAATAAAAATTGGCCTGTTTAGTCACATGAGAATTGGCATTGGGATAGGATCATTTCTTGGAACATAAAATGCCACAGAACTGCTAACAAAATAATTGACAACTGAGAAAACTTTCTTCTAATGACAAATTAGATTTTAAAATGAATTCACTAAAAATGAAGAATGCTGTTCAAACCAACATAAAAGATTTGGAGTAAATGTTTAAAATGGAAATACTTTTCTAACAAGTTACAGATGTTCTTACAAAAAAAAATGTAGTAACCTAATAAAATACTACAGGAAGACATGTCTGATTGTAAGCTTTATTGAACAAGAATGACATAATATTTCCCAATAACAGTACACACACAAGCTGACCTGGACACCAAGAAATTTTGACACACAAGAACCAATTCACACCACACAACAAGAAATATAAATACACAACACAAAATAAATAAGTTTTTGGTAGGTGCAATAAAATAACTTGAAGACAAAAACAAGCAAGTTTTATCTTTCAAAAAATGATTTAAAACCTGACTAATTCAAACCATTTTATTTTTAGATTAGATGAAAAAAAAAAGTTGAATTTTCTTATAACAATGTACTTAAGAAAAAAAAAATTTATTTGAAATAAGCAGAAATATATTTATTATCTACTAATAAATTAATACTAAAGAGAACATGATTACATCTTACCGGTATCCCTGTGTCAATCTAGTCATGCATTTTAATCAATAACTTAAAATCTACCAAGTCATTGGTTTTCCTGGCTGATTCAGGCAACACATTCCTTGCTTTAATAGCACTAGGGAAGAAGGAACGTTTGTACAAGTTTGTCCTGGCGTATGAAATATATGGGTCAACATCAACATAAACAAGTTTACACTAAAAAACCTTCATAAGCTATTGTGAAGCCTTGTCCCTGTCCATATTCAGTTCGATACTCTATCCAGAGACGTGGACCTGATGATATCAAAGTATCTGGAACCTGATTCCCACAGAACCGTCCTAAAACATAAAACATTTAGCATTTAGAGTCTACTTTATTCATACAATCATCTTAAGAACAGATTAAAAATAATAATTAATGTTCTGCTATACATGTACTCATTACAGTGTTGACAATTATTTAAAATTACACTGAAGATAATGTTTATTACAATTTAATTAAACCTAGATCTAGAAGATTACAAGTTGGTTACTAAGAAAACAGACTGACAGCAACTTATACTAGTACTAGTTCTATAAATATCCATGTGTCAAATATCAGTTTAAACAAACGTAACCTAGGGTAATAAACTTAGAACAATTTAGCCCAGCTGAAGGAAAAACCCACGTGCCAGTGTATAGAAAAACCCATGACGTTATCTAACACGTGTTAGCTTGGAGGTCTCTGGGAATAATTGGATTAGTTGGAGAAAGTGTTTGGGGATGATTTGTTAGAGCGGGATTTAGAGCTTTAGTTTGGAGATGTAACTCAAGTAGACAAGTCGCATATATTTTAAGGAGTTGTGGAGGAAATTTCATAGAGATAGGTTGTGTATTAAGAAGTGTGGAATTGAAACTTGTACAGTCTAGTCATATATATTTCTCCAGTTGTGAGTTTAGTATTAATCTGAATCTATTTGTTAACGAGCTTTGAAAGAACGTATTTATTTGATACAATTATATTCTGTATATTATATATATCAAAGTGATTCCTAGTTTGCGAATTAAAGTTCTGTATTTGAATTGAAAGGATCTTGGTTATTTGAATCTCTAAAGATATTTAGATCTAGAGATAATATCTACAGAATCCCTAGCATGTCACAGAGAAGAAATAAATCTACAGAAGCTGATATTGGCAATCTCATGTAAAATACTGAAGCAGAATTAATACCTTCTGCAAAGAAATACATACTATGTAAAAATAGTTTCAGTGAGTGACAAGTTCCAAAAAAAGCACCTAAAGTGTCAAGTCAGATGAGGTGACATGACTAGCCCTTCCAATGGTGGAGGCTACTTGGCACTGAACAAGTTGTTATAGCACTGTGCAGGACTGGCCATTGTCACACTGGTTTCTATTTTGCACAGTTCAAACCAAATTCCTTCTCATGGTGCTCTCCCCCTGAGGCGAGGAAGAGGAAACAATCCGATTGTTCCAGACTTGCTGATTTCTGTTTCTACAGGTCTGGGGAGGCACAAGCTCTTGACCTGTATAGTGAAATATATATGTGCATTGCTCACAACCGCAGTATTTTTGTTCAAGAGTTGATATGTGACTCTAAAGTCTTCTTTCATATTGAGTTTGATTATGACATCCATTTCTGTAGATAAGTACTCAATAGTAGGTTCATAGATATTGATTGCATTGCTTGGAAGACAGATTTTAGTTTTAACATTTTATTTTCAAAATTTAAGTAAATGTTCTCACCTAAAAGTGGCGACTTTAGGTAATGTCCATCTTTAACTTCTAAATAGTGACTTCTACAGTTAAATGATGTTGGTATATCTAAATTTGTTATATTGAGAGTTATTTTTTCTCCATGCGCAGCTGAGATTCGCCATTGACATATTTCTCGAGATCCTCTTTTTGGAGTGTGAGTAAACTGTTGTTTTCTTTCTTGGAAGGTTCGCCCACAGCCTTTAAGTAAAAGACCATAAATTAGACTTAAGTAATAAAAATGTAATCAGCAATGCAAAAGATACAGTGTAGATAAAAAAGTTTTAATTTATTGTTAAGTATGCTAGTCTAATGTAACTTTTAAGCTGTAGACCAAAATGATATTGGGCCTACTAGACTCTAGATCTATATAGGATCTAGATCTATCATCTAGATCTAAATATTAAATATACATATTCTAGATCTAGACTATTTTTAATTTTAAGGAATCTACACGGGTTAGTAATCTCAGTTGAAGTTGTGAGTTACTAACTTTACTTAGACTTAGTCTTTATGCTACTATCAGTATCATTATTATGATTATCAAATATCATTGATTGTGTTGTAGTTGTGACATTACTCACTAGCCCTCGTCTAGTCTTATCTTATATAATACAGACATTACTTCAAAAAAGAAGATGATTACGTCCTACGCGTCATGCACTTAGTCATGCATATTAACCAATGACTTAAATTTTTTTAAATTCTGCCAAGTCACTGGTTTTCCTGGCTAGCTCAGGCAACCCATTCCATGATCCATGCTCTAATAATACTAATAGCGCTAGGGATCAGGGAAGAAGGAGCACTTGTACAAATTTGACCTAGCATATGGGACGAGGAATGTGCCTTTATCTTTGTGTCTTTCAGAGTATTTTGTTTTTGTATTTGAAGATTGAAGATTATCATATTAAATAATAATTCATTAATTAATTATTATTCATATCAAATAAATTATCACTGATTTATGAATTTATTATGGTTACTGCTTTCTTTATGTATAATTGCGTTTCGTCTTTACTTTTAGTCAAAGTTGTAGATTTAAATTTGGTGATTCAAAATACATCTAGACCGATCTAAAATACCAATGACTAATGGCAACGGTGAATAAATCTAGATTTATTTAGATTTAGTCTCTCCATAGAAGATCTAGCGAGTCTTGTCTACATTGAAACTATGAAACTTTATAACCAAGCAAAAGAACATTCAACAAACTGAAAATTGTTTTCAATGACAAAAGATGTTTTAAAATTCACTGACCTATATAAACTATTTGACACATTAGTCATACTAGTGGCTAAGAACTTCATCACATTTTTGCATTTCCTCTTTCTAAACATATTCGTCTCCATTCCCAACCTTCAAGTTCTTGTAGATGTGATTCAGCATCATCGAGACATTGGCCATCTGTCATTGGGTCTCCAACCTTTTTTTTTTTGCCGCTAAACTACTATTCTCCTACTCTATTCTCTGACACATTCTTTCTAGGTGACTCGTCGAGATGTCAAAAAGGTTTGAGATAAATCCCTTTTATAAACTTTTCACCCGGGCAAGGATTTGACCCTATGGCCAGGATGAAGGATTGGCTCTTTACCGACCCTTACAATTCTGCCTGGAGGCACCCGTGACTAGTTAATCACATCCGATTGTTTATGGGTCAAGGTTCCTTGAGTCAAGGCAAGGGGGTTCCCCCCATCCCACGCGAGGCCGGAGTTTGAGCCCACGAGGTAACAAAGTCTATATGTCAATACTTTACCATCGCGTCGGGCGGAGGAGCCATTACCGCCCGTAGGCCTATGGGCCCTCCTGGAAGCAGTGGAGCGGTGCGATTGATTGATTCGTCCGTCCTCACCACGTGCAAGTAAACAGGCTAGACCATCAATGCCGCAGCCCACTGGAGGCTAGGTCAGCTCTCGTTCTTAGCCTATCTGCTTCCCCGGGCGGACGTTTCCACCGGAGGTGCCACGCTGATGCGGCGGGAGTTGGAATCCTTCAGTTCCATCTGACTTGCTCAGTGTAAATCGTTTAATTACTATCAACATAGATGTCTTGAAACATTTGATAGAGCTCCTGGGTGATGGCTGATATATCTTCTGGTTGATGTATGCCTTTCAATTGTTTCATCCCAATATAGGCTTATATATTTTGTGTAAGGATTGTAGGCCTACTTTCCTAAATATAATCAGTTCTCCTTTATTTTTTGGTCAGTGTTCTGGTCTCACTTGAACTACTGGTCTTGTAAGTGCGGGATTTAAGTACGTTGAGGCTCTGTGCATGATATTGTGTAGAGCCCTATCCACATATTTAATAAGGCCTTTAATGAAAATATATTTAATTAATGACACACTAGAACACTTGTCCTTCTTTTGTTTGTTTTTATTTTTAGTACCGGTTGTTGTTGTTTTTAGCTTATGGTGCAGACTACAATGAAATACAAATCCTCAAAAGTCTAACTCTAAAACAACAATCTGGCAACAAGAAGGCTACAATGCAGAATCAGAAAAAAAAAAAAAAGGCAAGTAACAGAGAATGCCTGACAGCAGACGCTGACTTACTTGGGCATGCGTAGAGTTTATTGGTTTGTCGTATGTCAAGGTCACTGAGTCGAACTCTTTGCCCTATTTGAGGCCTCATGGTGCCAGGCTTAGCAATTGGAAGCAAGGTTTCTGATCTTATATTGATTGCAAACGTATTGTTGGCATAATGCATAATGCTGTGAGAGAAATAAAGTTAGTAAGTTCTTGTTGGACTTACAATAAATAAAAAGTAAAATATTTGAGATGAAAAGATGACAATAGAAACTAGATCTAAGGAAAACATTTAGAAAGTGTTCTTAATGTCAATATTCTGTTGTCCAATTCTAATGGTATAAACATCCATGAATCAACTCACCTATCGAAGTCATATGTTTCACCCAATGAATTGACATCGTCTGAAGTTAATTTATTGAAATTGTATTCCTGGCCTGGCAATGACAATACAATTTAATAGCAGAGACAAATTTATATAAAGTGTACGTGTGTCTGTCGTGGATAGGTAGTGCACATTCAAAAGCTCATTCAGTCTAATTTGTTTTTGGTTCACATGACATTCATTTACACACAAATAAGGAAACTATTCAAACGTATTGTTTTATCTGATGATACAGTTACTTTTAGATACAGTCATTTCATATCTACCAACACTGTCACTATTAGCATTGTATCTATTGACACTATTGTCATCGTCGCTGTTGCCGTTATCGATATTGACACATTTTTACTATTGTCGTTGACACTATTGTATTTATCGCTATTTTGACATTGTCGCCATTGAAGTTGTCGATATATATATATTGTCGTTATCGCTATTGACGTTATCGCTATATATATTGTCGTTATCGCTATTGACATTGTCGCTATATATATATTGTCATTTTCGCTATTGACATTGTCGCCATTGAAGTTGTCGATATATATATATATTGTCGTTATCGCTATTGACGTTATCGCTATATATATTGTCGTTATCGCTATTGACATTGTCGCTATATATATATTGTCATTATCGCTATTGACATTGTCGCTATTGACGTTGCCGCTACTTACATTGTCGCTATTGACGTTGCCGCTACTTACATTGTCGCTATTGACGTTGCCGCTACTTACATTGTCGCTATTGACGTTGCCGCTTTTGTCGTTGCCACTCAGTTCAATCAACTTGACGAACATCAAACTCATTCTGCATAAATTAAAATGTTTTATTCTTCACCCGACCCCACTGTCCACATTTGCTGATTTGCAGATCCCTTCATTTAAATCTGTCTTGACATCTCCGAGGGATGGACCTACCATTTTAGCTATAGGCCTACCCAAGCTGATATAAACAAACGAGGCAGGCTAATGGTTATGATAAAATACTCTGAGATCAACTATGATATTTTAGAGTAAGATAAATACATATACGCTTTGTTTTACATCCACGCGATGAAGGATTGAAATATAAATGATAAATGCATATACAGACCAGGGATGATATTCTTGCTGTTAATCTGCACGTGTCTATCTCTGTCAGGCCTGGTATGCTCGTGCCAGAACCCAATGGCGTGTCCTAGCTCGTGGATGATGACTCCGAAGCTGTCGCAGTTCTCGCCTATGGAAACAGCCTGGCCACCGCTTCCTTTCTTACCAACAAAAGAACAACAGCTGAAGGTAAACAAAGAACAGTTTGTGTTGTTCACTAATATCGTCTGCTCAGTTCAATCACACTTTTGTGTTGTTCACTTAATATCGTCTGCTCAGTTCAATCACACTTTTGTGTTGTTCACTTAATATCGTCTGCTCAGTTCAATCACACTTTTGTGTTGTTCACTTAATATCTTCTGCTCAGTTCAATCACACTTTTGTGTTGTTCACTTAATATCTTCTGCTCAGTTCAATCACACTTTTGTGTTGTTCACTAATATCGTCTGCTCAGTTCAATCACACTTTTGTGTTGTTCACTAATATCGTCTGCTCAGTTCAATCACACTTTTGTGTTGTTCACTTAATATCTTCTGCTCAGTTCAATCACACTTTTGTGTTGTTCACTAATATCGTCTGCTCAGTTCAATCACACTTTTGTGTTGTTCACTTAATATCGTCTGCTCAGTTCAATCACACTTTTGTGTTGTTCACTTAATATCGTCTGCTCAGTTCAATCACACTTTTGTGTTGTTCACTTAATATCTTCTGCTCAGTTCAATCACACTTTTGTGTTGTTCACTTAATATCGTCTGCTCAGTTCAATCACACTTTTGTGTTGTTCACTTAATATCTTCTGCTCAGTTCAATCACACTTTTGTGTTGTTCACTAATATCTTCTGCTCAGTTCAATCACACTTTTGATTAACTTTCATTGAAGATTTTCTGATTGGGCTGAAAGCTAGAAATAGCTAGCCAATTGATGTATTCGATGTACAATTAAAAAGTTATGTTCAGTATCATTTTCCGAACTCTAGAAGATTACGATCATAGACTTATATATATATATTTCTATGGTTACGGTACATTGGTTCCACTTTTTAGCTTTGTAGCCCAAACAAATTTTATTATTGAGCTGGCAACAATGATCTTTTAATAGAGAGTCCTTGACATTGCTTGGAATCGAAAACTTATCGTTAAAACCCCTAATAAATATCCTGATGTCACAGAAAAGCAAAGTACAAAATATTCACACTGTATAGAGTTCAAAACAGGTATTGACAGAATTAAAAAAAAAAAAACTTTGGCTTAAGTGAGCTTTTACATCTTGTGTGTGTGTTAATAATCTATGAGCGCGTGTGTGTATGCACACAGGTCAGCTTGTGCAAAGTCCCCCTTTCAGACCTTGCGATTTATAGGAAAAATGATGTAAAGGTCATCTGTTTATATGGGCCGCGATTAACGAGGGTGTCATGTGGCCAGCACAACGACCAACCGTCTCTACCTTTCCCCCAACTAATGTCAGGTACCCATTCGAGCTGGGTGCATTATTGTGGACTCATAGGTCATAATGGTTAAAAAAAATCGTTTCACTACTCAGTTGTTAGACTCTTTTCCAAAAACTAGTTTACTTTGAATAAATAAAACTAGAAATATTTGTTATGGAACATGTACCCAGCTTTTTTTTCGGTGACATTTTTAAATTAACCGACAAAAAAAAAGTGAACTTTGAACTCACCCGCACGGACTTTTAGTGAACAAAATAAAGTTGTGCTCTTTAGGCTGTCTCTCTATGAAAGTAATACAAGTGTAGTTCTCCCAATGTTTCATGGCTTGTTTCATTAGGACTTTGGTCTCGCCTGTCTCACGAACAAAACACACATGAAACTGCACCGCGATCTTATAAGTGTCTTGAAACGAATCTACAATTGTATATTTATCTTCTTATAAAATACAGACATAACTTCTAAAAAAATATGATTACGTCCTGTGCGTGTCCCTGTGTCAATCTAGTCATGCATGCTAATTAATGACTTAAATTCTGCCAATTCATTGGTTTTCCTGGCTGGCTCAGGCAACCCATTCCATGCTCTAATAGCAGTAAGGAAGAAAGGATATTTGTAGAAATTTGTCCTAGCATATGGAACAAGGAATGTGGCTTTATCTTTGTGTCTTTCTAAGAATTTTATTAGGTTTTGTTATTGTATTTGAAGATTATGGTTTAATGTTTTATCTATAATTGCTTCTTTACTTTTTGAGTCTTCTATCCTGAAGGCTCTCTAAATTTAGTGATTTTTACTAAAGGTGTTACTCTAGTCAGATGTGAATATTTGTTTGTTATGCAGCCGACTGCTCTATTTTGTGTCAGTTCTAGTTTCTTAATGTTTTTTTTTTTTTTTTTTTTATGAGATGAGGGGTCCCAAATAGAGGATGCATATTCTATTAAGAGCCTAAACAAGGTAAATAACATTTTAGTTTATATTGACCATACATCGAGTCTGAAGACTAAAATGTATGGAACAATGCCCAATACAAATGTGATCTATAACAACACAGGTTGAGAACCATTGTTGCAAGTATTCTTGTTTAACAGAATATACATTGTTTTCATCGTACATACTTGTAAAAATGGGTTCTATTTGATAAGGAATCACGCCGTAATCCCAGAGTCTGTCTCGAACAGAAGTAGCGGCTCTCTTGTTTCTCTTGCTTTTTCGTCTCCTCTTCAAGGAGGGGCGGGGGAGAAGTGTAGCGTTATAATAAGAGAAGAAATAGGAGAAACATTATGTTAGTGTTAGTTATTGTTTTAAATCAAACAGACAAACAGACTAGTGGGAAAATAATAATTCTTGTATTACATCATTACAAATTTGTGACGCGGTGTAAATACAAGAACTAATCCTAATAGCATTAAAAAGATTTGTTTAGATTCTTTATCTTATAATTTAAAGAATAATTAAAGAATATAGAAATTAAAAAAAAAACTAACCATAGATGCTCTACATTCAAAATCTGAAAGGTGTGTGGTGATCAATAGAGAGAGAGAGAGAGAGAGAGAGAAGGAAAGAGAGCGGGTTGTGAAACTTCATTGCAACAGATACACTAATTCAAGGGTTAAAAAGTTTGTTAGGTTGATCTTTAAAATGTGCCCCTTTTATTGAAATAAAAAAAGAAGGTGTTTGGAGCTATAGTCAACACTATTGACTGTTGTACATTACGTATGTAATATAAAAGAGAAACTGTGGCTATGAACGTAGATCTTGTGTGCTATTGTACAAATGTTTGATCTAATCATGTATTGTTTTTTTGTAATGCACAATTGTAAAACAAATTTCCTCACATATAATAAAGATTATTATTATTATTATTATTATTATGTTAGAAATGAACGAGTAGTCATTCTCTGGCGCTGCCAGGGTCGAGTTTCGCTAAAGAGAAACAAAATTCATCGTAGTCCCTTTAACAGTTTCCACTGAGGAATTTTCTGGTGATGTGGCAGGTCTGCAGCAGTACCGCCCTCTGACAGGCAACGAAGATGTTCCTAGGAATGTTAAGGGCCTTGAAGGTGTCTGTGAGGTCAGTTGTTATTATCCCCTCGGTTGATATAACAATGGGGTATATTGTTATTTTGGACAATTTCCATAGACGCTTAATCTCCAAGCCTCGGTTCCCATATTTTCTTTGTTTTTCTATCTCAGTTTTTCTTAAATTATGAGACAGTGGTACGGCGATATCGATAATGGTAGCGGTTTTTTCTTTTTTATCGATGAACAGCAGATCCGGGCGATTGAAATCTACCGTTATTATTATTATTATTATTATTATTATTAGTAGTAGTAGTAGTAGTAGTAGAAGTAGTAGTAGTAGTAGTAGTAGTAGAAGTAGTAGAAGTAGTAGTAGTAGTAGTAGTAGTAGTAGTAGAAGTAGTAGTAGTAGTAGTAGTAGTAGTAGTAGAAGTAGTAGTAGTAGTAGTAGTAGTAGTAGTAGTAGTAGAAGTAGTAGAAGTAGTAGTAGTAGTAGTAGAAGTAGTAGTAGTAGTAGAAGTAGTAGTAGTAGTAGTAGTAGTAGTAGTAGTAGTAGTAGTAGTAGTAGTAGTAGAAGTAGTAGAAGTAGTAGTAGTAGTAGTAGTAGTAGAAGTAGTAGTAGTAGTAGAAGTAGTAGAAGTAGTAGTAGTAGTAGTAGTAGAAGTAGTAGAAGTAGTAGAAGTAGTAGTAGTAGTAGTAGTAGTAGAAGTAGTAGTAGTAGAAGTAGTAGAAGTAGTAGAAGTAGTAGTAGTAGTAGTAGTAGTAGTAGTAGTAGTAGTAGTAGAAGTAGTAGTAGTAGTAGTAGTAGTAGTAGTAGTAGTAGAAGTAGTAGAAGTAGTAGAAGTAGTAGTAGTAGTAGTAGTAGTAGTAGTAGTAGAAGTAGTAGTAGTAGTAGTAGTAGTAGTAGTAGTAGTAGTAGTAGTAGTAGTAGTAGTAGTAGTAGTAGAAGTAGTAGTAGTAGTAGTAGAAGTAGTAGTAGTAGTAGTAGTAGTAGTAGTAGAAGTAGTAGTAGTAGTAGTAGTAGTAGTAGTAGAAGTAGTAGTAGTAGTAGTAGTAGTAGAAGTAGTAGTAGTAGTAGTAGTAGAAGTAGTAGTAGTAGTAGTAGTAGTAGTAGTAGTAGTAGAAGTAGTAGAAGTAGTAGAAGTAGTAGTAGTAGAAGTAGTAGTAGTAGTAGTAGTAGTAGTAGTAGTAGTAGTAGTAGAAGTAGTAGTAGTAGTAGTAGTAGTAGTAGTAGTAGTAGTAGTAGTAGTAGTAGTAGAAGTAGTAGTAGTAGTAGAAGTAGTAGTAGTAGTAGTAGTAGTAGTAGTAGAAGTAGTAGTAGTAGTAGAAGTAGTAGTAGTAGTAGTAGTAGTAGTAGTAGTAGAAGTAGTAGTAGTAGTAGAAGTAGTAGTAGTAGTAGTAGTAGTAGTAGAAGTAGTAGAAGTAGTAATAAAGCCTGGGAACAATTCAACGGGCGTAGCCTGTGTGTAATGCTAGTAGAGTTATTAACGGGGAAATAATTTGGTAATTATACAGCGTTTTTAATTCTTTGTTTGACATGTTCCGGATGTTCTTTCAGATTTGAAGAGAATTACATCATAGCCTTAACCTTTCACTTGACTAGGGGGGATGACTACGGGTAGGTTTCGAGCCCGGGACCATCAAGACCACCGAACGGCAATCTTAAGTCAAATGAACTGGGCATGTCCTCGTGGCTAATAATAGATTTTTATAAGAAAGACAAATACAAATGTGCTGTGAAAGACACTCACAATGTGACTAACACGTATGTTTTAAAACGACTCTCCTAGAGAGTATGGTTTAAACAAGAGATTTTACTAGCGGAATTGTATTATTGAACACGTCAGGGGCAGACATCTTAGAAAAGAAAAGATTTTTCTTATCAGCAACCACAATAATGTTTGTGTAAAGCTAAAATAGGATCACGCTCTCAACTATTAGGAAAATGTGTTTAAATCTTTGCACCGAATGGGTTGAATTTATATAATGGAATTTTTAAAATGGTTTATAGACTTTTCAGACAACAAATTATTAATTAAACAAAATATTTGTAAAAAAATCCTTAAAAAAACAACAACAAAGATTATCTAATGGGGAATAACTCCAAACTTACAATTATATATCTATAAAACGTAGAAGTTATTTCCCTTATTCGATATCAAACAAATAATTGACTAATTGGTTAATTTTTTTTTTATTGATTTACGTTTTGTTAGGTAATTTAATAATTGTTTTAAGTTTCAACTTGATCCGAGAATTTGTGTGTGAGAAATGATGTGTACAATTATTGGGGACAAAACCCCTAATTATTTAGCGGTATCTGTGAATACTGAAGGATTAACTTCCCTTGTTGATATAAAACAGAGTAATTAATAATTATTAATCAATTGACTAATTGTTTAATTTAAAAAAAAAATTGATTCATGTATTGTCTACGCCAATGAATAATTGGGCAAAGTTTCCACTTGATACGAAAACTGTGGTGGGAGAAATAAAGCGTACACACTTTTTACCAGAGAATGAGTTTTTATAAATTAAAAAAACAAAACAAAAAAAAAAAACTAAATGTAAATAAAAATTCCATTTTAACTCAAGAAATATTTACCTTGACTTCCGGTGTGTTGGGCATCTTCTTGTTTCTGTTGTTACTTACAGATCTAGGGAAAAATCAGAGATCATTTATATTGTTTGAATTTTATTTTGTCTTTATTTTGAAATGCATACGTCTTCTGAAGTTACGGTTTATAGCCACGAATCCACAATCAAGTTTTGCGCGCTGGACTGTCGTTGGGACTTATCGATGGTCCTGGGTTCAAACCCTGTACGCTCCCATCCCCGACGTCCTGCGGGAGGCTTGGACTAGGAAGTAAATTATCTTTAACTCTTTCTCTCCTAACTGACAATACCAACGTTAATTCCACTAGAATGTGATAAATAATAACGGAGAGAAAGGGTTAACTCTGAAGAAACATCCGAAACATATAAAATATAAAAAAAATAATTAAAAGACAATAGGTATATTAATCAATTATAAAGAAAACTGTGCAATGGATTTTGATAATTAACATCGTCTTCATTACCATTTTCACAAAGGATATTTTCTTTCTACATAAAGACTATTAAATAATTTAGACTCAGGTTCCATGGCTTCAATACATCAGTGGTCGAAAATGATTGTACAAATTCAAAACCAAAAGGTCGAAAATAATATATAGCAGACACTAGTTTATATAGCAGACACTAGTTTATATAGCAGACACTAGTTTAGATAGCAGATACTAGTTTATATAGCAGACACTAGTTTATATAGCAGACACTAGTTTAGATAGCAGACACTAGTTTAGATAGCAGACACTAGTTTAGATAGCAGACACTAGTTTAGATAGCAGACACTAGTTTATATAGCAGACACTAGTTTAGATAGCAGACACTAGTTTAGATAGCAGACACTAGTTTAGATAGCAGACACTAGTTTATATAGCAGACACTAGTTTATATAGCAGACACTAGTTTAGATAGCAGACACTAGTTTAGATAGCAGACACTAGTTTAGATAGCAGACACTAGTTTAGATAGCAGACACTAGTTTAGACCACAATTTTGTTCCACATCAAAGTGTTGGGTGTTCATTTCACTTTAGCGCATACGAAACACACGCAATGATTTGATTTTTTACTACTAAAATTTTTGGGCTAAATGTGGAGTGAGACCTAGTCAAAAAATTATGTTCAACTTTTTAGTGCGTTTAAATATAAGCGTTTTTTTTTAAAAACTTTTCCAGCTATATATCATTTCATCTTAATACAAAAACATGGACAAGACTTTTTTCCGGTTAGAACCAATGCAACCTACCTACTGACGTAATCTTTTTGAAAGTTACCTTGGACTACATGCCGATCTTCAGCGTCAAGAGCAATGTCACCTATAAATGCATCTGTCAGAAGAATCGTTCACAGACTAACATTAGGCTACTTGTGGTATCGTTAAGATGGTGTAGATGTTAATGTTTTTTTTTGTGTGGTAAATATTTAGGCTAGGGTAAAAGATGATGTTAATTAATGTGAATGTTAGAATGGTTAAATATTTGATGCCGAGGTAAATGTTAGGATAATGTAAATGTTGATATCAAGTAAGGTGAATTTTAACATTAGGTTTAGATATTTGTGTTAGGTATGGGCACCAAAAAGAAAACAACAACACAGCCACAAACAATAATATAATATAATATAGTATAATATAATATAATATAATATAATATAATATAATATAATATAATATAATATAATATAATATAATATAATATAATATAATATAATATAATATAATATAATATAATATAATATAATATAATATAATATAATATAATATAATATAATATAATATAATATAATATATTATAAAAAGAATATAATATGATTCTACTAAATTCTATGTCTGTTCTGGAAAGTCAATGAAAAATACATCATCCCTCTTTCTTAACGGAAAGAGAATAGACTCTCTTAGGAAAATACATTAGTACTTCTTAGTATTTCATGACCTGGAAATTTAGTGCTGAACAAAACATTCAATTGACATCAAATCAAAATTATATTAACATTTGAAACTATATAAATAGAACAATAAATATATTTTTAGGAATGTACAATAGAATCCTACCATAACTTCCAAAATTGAAAGTTCCAAATCATTATGGAAGATATTCATGGAATTGGAATTCACTACATAAAATGTTGACAATAATTGGAGCTTATACTCTAGATCTAAGGACAATGTTGACAATAATTCTATCTTATACTCTAGATCTAAATAAGAATTAATATTCTTACCCGCTTTACAAGGATCCAAGATCGGCCCAGTGGACATTGGCTCAGTGGACATTGGCTCAGTGGACATTGGCTCAGTGGACATTGGCTCAGTAGACATAACACTCTGAGTGGACAAAGCAAGATGGGTAAGAACAACTAAGCACAGCGACACGCTGGCAAAGGAAGGTTTCTTTGGGGCTGTCATTCTGAAATAGTGGAAATTGGACGGTTGAATATATTGCATATTGAAAGATATCAATGACAGAAAAGTAAATATGTAATTTGAATAGTAATATATATATATATACGACGGCTCACACTTATTTCCAATCTGTTGAGATTATCTTTGACTCAAGTCATAAAGAGAAGTAGGCCTAGGGCTGAGGACGTTTACTCTTATGTCTTCACTAGAGCCTGCCATATGGAAGCTGCTCAACCTTCATCTAGTCGTCAGCATGGTGGCTGATCAGTCTCACAATGGATCCGAGCCCCGGCCAGCACACTTTGTTCACCCCACGTGCGAGGCTCAAGTCTGTCAAAGCTCAATGCAGGAGAATTTATTTGATACCTATCTTATAGGATGTTACAATTTGAAACAATTCCAGCTGAGACCAGCCTCCAGCATGGCTACTAAATTCTTCATCTCTAAAGCAAGGTTTAACTAAGGTTAAATAACATTTTAGTTTATCAAGACTCATCATTGGCTCTATAAAACGTCGCAATTGTAATTTAGACTTAGCTTTAATACAGTAGGTTGTTAAGACCTAGTACTTTAAAAATAAAACGAGCTCGATATGTCAGCTGCTTTGGTTGAAAACAATAGAAAGTAAAAGGGTAGATGCTCTAAAGCAGGGGTCTACGAAGACTTCCAAGGGGTCTACGAAAGTAAAAAAAGGAATTGGGGGGGGGGGGGTCTATGAGATGTAAATGGGAGTCTACGATAGTGGATCTCGATTTAAAAAGGTCGTGATTTTAATCAAAATCTTAAAATAATGTAATAAACAATTATCTTATACAAATATAAATTAATTAAATTTTAATCGAATTAAAAATTATTTTTATACCTCATTTTAATAGCTCTAGTCTAGAGGGAACCACTATTAAAATGGCCTAATTTAATAATGAAATTAAACAGTGGTGTTAATTTTTGACAATTTTTTTTTGTCCGTGTCACACTTATATTGCTTCTGTGTTTTTTATGTAACAAAGTTTATGTAGGCTATTGACTCTTTGAAACCACCTCAGTTGAAGGATCTTTTGAGATAAAGATGATAAAGTGGATGAAGATTTGAAAAGCTTTTAAACAAACAATGATAAGGTTGAGAAAAGACCTACAGTTGACAAAATCTTTGCTTTGGCATTAAAAAGAGAAGATGATGGTTTGCAAGTGTTTTAAATATCTTTTACTTATTGCGAAATTCGGAAAACATCACGCATTAGGCGAAAAAGTATTTTTTCACTCCGCTGAAGAAGTTTTAAGAACTATTCTGTACTCAAACCTACATATGATATTATTAAAGAATTCCTCTAAGCAACACAACAATGCAGCTATTGATGAAATGAGCTCCTCAAACAAGTGGACGAGTCAAACTTGCCTGGTAATAAACATTTTGTATTGGCGAATGTTGCTTTTAGTATGGATCAAGAAATCCACGAAAAAACTTCTATTTGCGAAATCTGATAATTAATATTTAAAGAGAAAGCGTTCCCTCTAACTACAATGTCAGTAAGAACGGACGGACAGACGGACGGACAGGGGCGTAACTAGGGATTTGGGGGCCCGGGGGGATTGACCTCTTTGGGGGCCCCTTGCATTTTGACATTCGACATATGACATGGAATAATGTACGCAAAAATATATAAGCCCCAAATCAAATTGGTTCCGTATATCAGTAAACTTAACAAAAAGTAATCAAGACTCTTTTAATGAATAATACCTTTGTTTATTAGTTAAATAATGCACAAGTGACAAATCTCAATTGATATCGCTTCACGTCGTGCATTCTGTGCAGCAAAGACATCTATAACATCAACTACATCGATACTTTCTAGTATTTGTGACTTGACTGACATTAAAGCCATGATAAGCCTTTCTTGTGTCATTGTGCTCCTGAGATAGTTTTTGATGAACTTGAGCTTTGAGAATGATCTCTCACATGACGTAATGAAAGTGGCCTGAGTTAGCGGTATTCGGAGGAGGTTGCAAAGTCTGAGCACACGTAATTACCATATGAAGCCTGTTTCCTCAATATGTCTATTGGTGATTGTATTACTGGTTTGTTGATGAAAAGTGCTCGTGCATCAATGATATCATTGAAAAAGCGATTTTCCATTTATTTCATCATACAAACAGGAAAAGTAGCACAGTTTGTCATAAGCGGGTCTTCATCTAACAGGTGTCTTGGTTCAAGAAGAAACCCAAAGGTATCCATTTTCTTTCCAGCCTTTGAAATCTGCCCTTCATCTCCATATGAAATCTGTCCAGCACTTCTGTCGCAACACGTTTGAATTGCAGTTCTATTGACAGTCCTACATTAGAACTCAACTTCCCATCAAGTCTTTTCTTTCTTCTGGTTGTTTTGATTATTATTATTATAGCTTTTATATAGCGTTACTTTCATGCTTATAGCATGCTCAGAGCGCTTTGGTCCAATCTCATTTGTGGACCAGTTGGGGGGGGGGGGTATCTAGAAGTTGGTTTTCCGTGCTGCCTTTAGGCGCTCAGTAAAAGCAACTCTGCCGAGTCGAATGTGGAGCCTCGAGCCCTCTTCTAGGTAGCCAAGACAAGCCAAGTTCAAGCGCACTAAGCCTTTCGACCGCGCTTCCCACAGGGATTACAGGGAATACATAGTATTCACTACCTTCTTTTGCTTTTTTTGATGGATTGGGTTTTTGTCAGTTTCTCATCATTTTGCAGAAAGCATGAAAGGGTACTAATTTCTTTAGCAGCTTCCCGTATATGCAGTCCAGTTTCTTCTGAACAATATAAATTGGGAGCAAGAGCTTTGACCAGAATTCAAGATAGGCAAAAAAATCTTAATTTTCACTGCATGAAGAAGATTCTGTCCTAATATTATATGGTATTACGTCATTGTTGGTTGTTTATGTTTTGTGCGCAAGCAAAAGGATTCAGAGCATACAAAAGTGGGAACGATCCATATATCTCGTTATGCTCGAGTATAGAAATACTCCGATAAGTGGACTGCCGTATTCACCATCACAACTGCTGACGAGTAGAAGACTCAGGGAATGATTCCAACTGATCCCAAACTATTGAAACCATAGGTAGCTGAAAATGCAGAGACATTACTCAACGAACGACAGATGAAAAGCAAAGTGAAATACAATGCAAAAGCAAGACTACCTAAAGATTATTCTGTCGGAGAGTTCGTCTAGGTCAAACATAGCAGAAAACAGTTGTCATAAAAAACATTCAGCACCCAGATCTTACATCATAAAGACAAACGGAAAAACATACAGAAGAAATCAACGCTTTTTGAATAAGAGTTTCGATGAAGACATCTCTGAGTACTATGATACCGATGGAGACAATGAACTGCAAACTGTTGGAACAAACGAAACAGACAGTTATAGACCAACGTCTAGAGAACTTGTTGTGCCAGTCAAGACAACCAGAAGTGAACGAATTGTTAAAGTTCCTAGCAGACAGGGCCGGCCTTACTCCACTGCAGCCCATGCGGTCGCAGTGGGCCCCGCGCTTTCATAGGCCCCGCGCTAATTCCAAGTGTACATTATTAAATTAAACCATTATAACGTATATAAAATAACAGGGTTTTCGTGACCTCCTGATTTTCCAGGGCCTCCAGGAAATCTCATGAAAAGGCAAAATATACGATAAAGTTCTGAACTTTTTTTGAATTTATTCAAATCTCCTGAAGAATAGACGAAATTGACATTTTGGGGTGCCTATAAATAAAAAGTGGCATTGCGAGCTTTCATTTGATAAAAATGTATTGCAAAGACGAAAGTAGGCCTATTTTCTAATTCAAAAAACTAATATTGACATTATGCTCATCCCTACCCAGACTAGGCCCCGCGCGATCCGTTTCGCATAGGGCCCCGCAAATGCTAGGGCCGGCCCTGCTAGTAGATATCACTCTTAAGAACTTTAAAAGGAAGGGTGTGATAATAACTTGAAAAAGAAGGATGTGCTAATATTATATGATATTACGTCATTGTTTGTTGTTTATGTTTTGTGCGAAAGCAAAAGGATTAGATGGAAATAAAAAGGGAGTTTCTATTGAATGGAGGAAAGATGAATAGAGGGGTAATAACTCGAGTGTGAAGTTTAATTCTGAAATTATAGACGCCAAACCCGAATAATGGACTATTCTTGCATTTTTAAGAATAACTTTTGGATCTGTTATACTCGATTCTGTAAATTTTGCTTCAAGGTTAATTAGTGTAGCCATAAAATACTCGACATTTAGATCTATTATTTGTAAAGGCAACAAGATACCTGGAATTTGCTGTATATCATGCAGTTTTATTCGTGGCAACAAAGTTTAAAATGTAAAACTGACTTTTAAAAAAACTTTGATCTCTGTGGGAAAAAATATTTTTAAAATGTCAACAAAGTCAACGTACTGATAGACCTAGATCTAGGCTTAGTCTTTGTCATAAATTTTTAATCCATAAATCATAAACGTTGACACTATTTGTCAATCAAATATATTAATTTATGTATTTATAAATAAATTTCGGACATCCATTTGGGGGCCCCCCCTAGGTGGGGGCCCGGGGGGATTTTAAATTTCTCCCCCCCCTCCCCCCCCCCCTTAGTTACGCCACTGCGGACGGAGCACCTTTCATGGTTTGATCCTATTGTGGATAGTGAAAAAATGGTAGAATTCTTGAATATCTTCGATTTGATATGACCGCAGTTAACCGAAGCAACACGCCAAATCCTTTTTTGACTTGCTCAATGTGTTGAGAAAATGACAAGAACTTTCATCAGCTCATTCTTCACTCTCAAGTTCATCAGCTCATTCTTCACTCTCAAGTTCATCAGCTCATTCTTCACTCTGAAGTTCATCAGCTCATTCTTTAATCTCAAGTTCATCAGCTCATTCTTCACTCTCAAGTTCATCAGCTCATTCTTCACTCTCAAGTTCATCAGCTCATTCTTCACTCTGAAGTTCATCAGCTCATTCTTTACTCTCAAGTTCATCAGCTCATTCTTCACTCTCAAGTTCATCAGCTCATTCTTCACTCTCAAGTTCATCAGCTCATTCTTCACTCTGAAGTTCATCAGCTCATTCTTCACTCTGAAGTTCATCAGCTCATTCTTCACTCTGAAGTTCATCAGCTCATTCTTCACTCTCAAGTTCATCAGCTCATTCTTCACTCTGAAGTTCATCAGCTCATTCTTCACTCTGAAGTTCATCAGCTCATTCTTCACTCTGAAGTTCATCAGCTCATTCTTCACTCTGAAGTTCATCAGCTCATTCTTTACTCTGAAGTTCATCAGCTCATTCTTCACTCTGAAGTTCATCAGCTCATTCTTCACTCTGAAGTTCATCAGCTCATTCTTCACTCTGAAGTTCATCAGCTCATTCTTCACTCTGAAGTTCATCAGCTCATTCTTCACTCTGAAGTTCATCAGCTCATTCTTCACTCTGAAGTTCATCAGCTCATTCTTCACTCTCAAGTTCATCAGCTCATTCTTCACTCTCAAGTTCATCAGCTCATTCTTCACTCTCAAGTTCATCAGCTCATTCTTCACTCTGAAGTTCATCAGCTCATTCTTCACTCTCAAGTTCATCAGCTCATTCTTCACTCTCAAGTTCATCAGCTCATTCTTCACTCTCAAGTTCATCAGCTCATTCTTCACTCTCAAGTTCATCAGCTCATTCTTCACTCTGAAGTTCATCAGCTCATTCTTCACTCTCAAGTTCATCAGCTCATTCTTCACTCTCAAGTTCATCAGCTCATTCTTCACTCTCAAGTTCATCAGCTCATTCTTCACTCTCAAGTTCATCAGCTCATTCTTCACTCTGAAGTTCATCAGCTCATTCTTCACTCTCAAGTTCATCAGCTCATTCTTCACTCTCAAGTTCATCAGCTCATTCTTCACTCTGAAGTTCATCAGCTCATTCTTCACTCTCAAGTTCATCAGCTCATTCTTCACTCTCAAGTTCATCAGCTCATTCTTCACTCTCAAGTTCATCAGCTCATTCTTCACTCTCAAGTTCATCAGCTCATTCTTCACTCTCAAGTTCATCAGCTCATTCTTCACTCTCAAGTTCATCAGCTCATTCTTCACTCTGAAGTTCATCAGCTCATTCTTCACTCTCAAGTTCATCAGCTCATTCTTCACTCTCAAGTTCATCAGCTCATTCTTCACTCTCAAGTTCATCAGCTCATTCTTCACTCTGAAGTTCATCAGCTCATTCTTTACTCTCAAGTTCATCAGCTCATTCTTTACTCTCAAGTTCATCAGCTCATTCTTCACTCTCAAGTTCATCAGCTCATTCTTCACTCTCAAGTTCATCAGCTCATTCTTTACTCTCAAGTTCATCAGCTCATTCTTCACTCTCAAGTTCATCAGCTCATTCTTTACTCTGAAGTTCATCAGCTCATTCTTCACTCTGAAGTTCATCAGCTCATTCTTTACTCTCAAGTTCATCAGCTCATTCTTCACTCTCAAGTTCATCAGCTCATTCTTCACTCTCAAGTTCATCAGCTCATTCTTTACTCTCAAGTTCATCAGCTCATTCTTCACTCTGAAGTTCATCAGCTCATTCTTCACTCTCAAGTTCATCAGCTCATTCTTTACTCTCAAGTTCATCAGCTCATTCTTTACTCTCAAGTTCATCAGCTCATTCTTTACTCTCAAGTTCATCAGCTCATTCTTCACTCTGAAGTTCATCAGCTCATTCTTCACTCTGAAGTTCATCAGCTCATTCTTTACTCTGAAGTTCATCAGCTCATTCTTTACTCTGAAGTTCATCAGCTCATTCTTTACTCTGAAGTTCATCAGCTCATTCTTCACTCTGAAGTTCATCAGCTCATTCTTCACTCTGAAGTTCATCAGCTCATTCTTCACTCTCAAGTTCATCAGCTCATTCTTCACTCTGAAGTTCATCAGCTCATTCTTCACTCTCAAGTTCATCAGCTCATTCTTCACTCTCAAGTTCATCAGCTCATTCTTTACTCTCAAGTTCATCAGCTCATTCTTCACTCTCAAGTTCATCAGCTCATTCTTCACTCTGAAGTTCATCAGCTCATTCTTCACTCTGAAGTTCATCAGCTCATTCTTCACTCTGAAGTTCATCAGCTCATTCTTCACTCTGAAGTTCATCAGCTCATTCTTCACTCTGAAGTTCATCAGCTCATTCTTCACTCTGAAGTTCATCAGCTCATTCTTCACTCTGAAGTTCATCAGCTCATTCTTCACTCTGAAGTTCATCAGCTCATTCTTCACTCTCAAGTTCATCAGCTCATTCTTCACTCTCAAGTTCATCAGCTCATTCTTCACTCTCAAGTTCATCAGCTCATTCTTCACTCTCAAGTTCATCAGCTCATTCTTCACTCTCAAGTTCATCAGCTCATTCTTCACTCTCAAGTTCATCAGCTCATTCTTTACTCTCAAGTTCATCAGCTCATTCTTCACTCTCAAGTTCATCAGCTCATTCTTCACTCTCAAGTTCATCAGCTCATTCTTCACTCTCAAGTTCATCAGCTCATTCTTCACTCTCAAGTTCATCAGCTCATTCTTCACTCTCAAGTTCATCAGCTCATTCTTCACTCTCAAGTTCATCAGCTCATTCTTTACTCTCAAGTTCATCAGCTCATTCTTCACTCTCAAGTTCATCAGCTCATTCTTCACTCTCAAGTTCATCAGCTCATTCTTCACTCTCAAGTTCATCAGCTCATTCTTCACTCTGAAGTTCATCAGCTCATTCTTCACTCTCAAGTTCATCAGCTCATTCTTCACTCTGAAGTTCATCAGCTCATTCTTTACTCTCAAGTTCATCAGCTCATTCTTCACTCTCAAGTTCATCAGCTCATTCTTCACTCTCAAGTTCATCAGCTCATTCTTCACTCTCAAGTTCATCAGCTCATTCTTCACTCTCAAGTTCATCAGCTCATTCTTCACTCTGAAGTTCATCAGCTCATTCTTTACTCTCAAGTTCATCAGCTCATTCTTCACTCTCAAGTTCATTAGCTCATTCTTCACTCTCAAGTTCATCAGCTCATTCTTCACTCTCAAGTTCATCAGCTCATTCTTCACTCTCAAGTTCATCAGCTCATTCTTTACTCTGAAGTTCATCAGCTCATTCTTCACTCTGAAGTTCATCAGCTCATTCTTCACTCTGAAGTTCATCAGCTCATTCTTCACTCTGAAGTTCATCAGCTCATTCTTCACTCTCAAGTTCATCAGCTCATTCTTCACTCTCAAGTTCATCAGCTCATTCTTCACTCTGAAGTTCATCAGCTCATTCTTCACTCTCAAGTTCATCAGCTCATTCTTCACTCTCAAGTTCATCAGCTCATTCTTCACTCTCAAGTTCATCAGCTCATTCTTCACTCTCAAGTTCATCAGCTCATTCTTCACTCTCAAGTTCATCAGCTCATTCTTTACTCTGAAGTTCATCAGCTCATTCTTCACTCTCAAGTTCATCAGCTCATTCTTCACTCTCAAGTTCATCAGCTCATTCTTCACTCTCAAGCTCATCAGCTCATTCTTCACTCTCAAGTTCATCAGCTCATTCTTCACTCTGAAGTTCATCAGCTCATTCTTCACTCTGAAGTTCATCAGCTCATTCTTCACTCTGAAGTTAATCAGCTCATTCTTCACTCTGAAGTTCATCAGCTCATTCTTCACTCTGAAGTTCATCAGCTCATTCTTCACTCTCAAGTTCATCAGCTCATTCTTCACTCTCAAGTTCATCAGCTCATTCTTCACTCTGAAGTTCATCAGCTCATTCTTCACTCTCAAGTTCATCAGCTCATTCTTCACTCTCAAGTTCATCAGCTCATTCTTCACTCTCAAGTTCATCAGCTCATTCTTCACTCTCAAGTTCATCAGCTCATTCTTCACTCTCAAGTTCATCAGCTCATTCTTCACTCTCAAGTTCATCAGCTCATTCTTCACTCTCAAGTTCATCAGCTCATTCTTCACTCTCAAGTTCATCAGCTCATTCTTCACTCTGAAGTTCATCAGCTCATTCTTCACTCTGAAGTTCATCAGCTCATTCTTCACTCTCAAGTTCATCAGCTCATTCTTCACTCTGAAGTTCATCAGCTCATTCTTCACTCTGAAGTTCATCAGCTCATTCTTCACTCTCAAGTTCATCAGCTCATTCTTCACTCTGAAGTTCATCAGCTCATTCTTCACTCTGAAGTTCATCAGCTCATTCTTCACTCTCAAGTTCATCAGCTCATTCTTCACTCTGAAGTTCATCAGCTCATTCTTCACTCTGAAGTTCATCAGCTTATTCTTCACTCTGAAGTTCATCAGCTCATTCTTCACTCTCAAGTTCATCAGCTCATTCTTCACTCTCAAGTTCATCAGCTCATTCTTCACTCTGAAGTTCATCAGCTCATTCTTCACTCTGAAGTTCATCAGCTCATTCTTCACTCTGAAGTTCATCAGCTCATTCTTCACTCTCAAGTTCATCAGCTCATTCTTCACTCTGAAGTTCATCAGCTCATTCTTCACTCTGAAGTTCATCAGCTCATTCTTCACTCTGAAGTTCATCAGCTCATTCTTCACTCTGAAGTTCATCAGCTCATTCTTCACTCTCAAGTTCATCAGCTCATTCTTCACTCTGAAGTTCATCAGCTCATTCTTCACTCTGAAGTTCATCAGCTCATTCTTCACTCTGAAGTTCATCAGCTCATTCTTCACTCTCAAGTTCATCAGCTCATTCTTCACTCTCAAGTTCATCAGCTCATTCTTCACTCTGAAGTTCATCAGCTCATTCTTCACTCTGAAGTTCATCAGCTCATTCTTCACTCTGAAGTTCATCAGCTCATTCTTCACTCTGAAGTTCATCAGCTCATTCTTTACTCTCAAGTTCATCAGCTCATTCTTCACTCTGAAGTTCGATGGTCGTCAAAAAGCTTTATTTTATTTTTAAAAAATGTTTGACACTGTATCGGATTTCTTGGATGTCAAAGATCTAATTTTAAATAAACATTTAGCCGTACTGGAATCAAGCATTACTTATTTAACAGTTTTGTTTCATATATTTAATGAGGTTAACTTACATGTGGTTATAGGCGTAGCCAGGATTTTTTTTTCCTTGGTGGGATCTCGATCAACGCCCATCCATGTATGTATTATTACTTTTCAGTCTTCACCTTTAAGACGTTAGAAATCATTGCAAAAAAAAACACATTGGAAGTTCATAAATCAGTAAAATTGCTACTCAGCAATACTAGCTAACCAGGGGGTCTACCGAATACTGTAAAACAAGACAAGGTGTCTACAAGCCAAAAGAGTTTGGGAACCACTGCTCTAAAGGGTATTAAGCTGCAAGAAACACACATTTGTATATAGTTTATCATAGTTTTTTTTTTATTATTATCATTTCTGTTAAATGTTTAAAAAATCCTTTCGATTCATCTTAATATTTAGCAACGTTTTTTTTTTTTTTTAAATATGTCAGTTTAAAAGGCCACGGCGGGAAAAGGGAGCCCACTTTTCATGAACTCCTTTGTTAGAAAACTTCTTGTCTTCAGTTGGTTTTAATAGATTTACTACATATAACATTGATTACCTCCTCTTAGTATATACTATTAACAGAAAGTCAAGACCTATCTTTTGTTCTCTAGGATGTAGATCCATTACTGCGGTATTGGACGTTTCCCTAGTGACCTAATCGTATTGTCTTGTTTCATCACTTAGCACATACACAGTCTAAGAATCTAAGCATAAAACACTCCATTAGTCACAATGGTAAATTCTTAACCATCACAGAGAATATTGAAAATACTCCGATCACACGAGATCTTTTGTTTCCTTGGTAATGAAACCACTAAATACAATCCAACTTTCTGATTAAACTTTACATCTTAAGTTTCAGTGAAAACTCTCGCATGAACATATATTTGATGTATGCTAACATATAATTCGTTTGCCCCTTTAATTGTTTTATTATGTGTAATGCACTATTATAAGACAAATTTCCTGAAAGATAATAAAGATTGTTATTATTGTTAATATTACTATACAAATTTTAAAAGTTACATTATTTATTACGATATTTAAATATCTACTTCTTAGCTATAAGATCAGTTTAATTTGTTACGTTACCTTAAAAAAATCAATACCTATATATTATATATATAACGAATTGTGACATTGATAGAGCTAAGATGTGTGCATGTGTGCACATTATTTACCAATCTTGTAACCTGCACGTAACACACACACACTCACACGTTTAAAAAAAACACGCCCTCACACTGGGTGAACTTGGCCGACGGAACACACATCACTTCAGCAGCGTCCTGAGACACGAGCGAAGAGGTTATCTGCCGAGTGCAGGCCTCGTTTCACCCTTGATGGCTCTGGAGAAGTGGTGAGCTCATAGCCCCTGTCGGTGTGAGTACTTGGGTGTGAGCGGGTCATTGACACACTTGCATCTTCACACACACGCACTACATAGACGCAATCAAATGAAATAAAAACACACCAAGAAAGAGTAACCTGCTAAAATGTTTCATCCTGGAATAGCTGTCTTCAAACATTGACCATTATCTTGATATTGACATGGGCGTAGAAGATATCCCCATCCCCAATAAAATACTTCACACATTGACCTGCTTTCCAACCAGTCGATGTGTTCCATTAATTAAGTAGACCTACGGGAATTCAAGCACCGGCCTGAGAAAAACTCAAGCAAACTACACTCACTAAATATCGCGGGGAACGGGTTGAGGCTCACAAATAAAATCTAAATCAAGATTAGTTCCATGAACGAAACAGGATGGGCGCAGTTCTTAAAGTTCGAATCTCCCTCAGGCCACGCCACAGAAAATAATATTTTACATATTGATCTTTTTTCCCCCTACTTGCTGCTGGGATCAGTTACTGAGAACTCAAACAACAACATGAGAAAACTGAGGACTCACCTCCCACACTAAATAAAATATTTCACACATTGATGTTTTTCTTGCCAGTCGCTGGGCTCCATTAATAAAGAACAGTGAATAGCAGATTAGTATTTGAGCTGCACATTTTTTTTGTTAAAAGAAAAATACAATATTGCATTGTAGACACATCAGAAAAGCTCAGAATACCAGGAAAAAAAGATTGGCGCCGGGGCTCCTCCACTGACCCCGATGGGAGACTATTTTTGTATATTGTCAAGCTCTGTGTATATATATTGAGGGTAGATATAATACATCTTAGCGTTTAGGGTTAGGGTTCATCTCAGGGTACATTAGGGCATCGCAAAGAAGTTTCTATCTAGGCCTGTAGGAGCCCTAACTATCGTTACTTAAAAAAGTCAATTTTTGTCTCTTCTAGACAATACGTCTAAAAGTACCGATGGTCATTCTTTGAGATGAACAAAGCTGAAGGTAAGGTCACAGTGAAGTTCTTATTCATTAATGTGATCTACCTAGTAGAAGAAGTGAAAATGATGCATCCATTCTTCATATGGATATGTAGGCTACTGTACTCTGCTAATTCTACCACTAAGATCCAACCCCCTAGACAACGACCTTCACAGCCTTTATTAAGCTTATATCAACCCACTTTGTCTGTCTGGTAAAATGTTTGTACACGTTATTTCTCCCACACCCAATCTCGGATCAAGTTTTAAAAAAAATTTGTTTGGTATCGAACAAGCGAAAAAACTTGTACTAGATAGATGTGGTGGCATAAGTTGAATTAGTCCCCTTTATACTTTGTGTAGAGAAGTAAGTGGTATCTTAAAAAATTGAAACTAACAATAGATAACTATAAAACCTTCAATTTTATTAAGCAATTCACCTCGACGTGGAATTCAAATTGTACAATATTTTAAATGTATAAAATGCATTTAAAAAGCGATCACGGTACCTTCAATCGATACACTCTTTTTTTTATCTCCCCTCTCCTCCCACCTCTTGTTTCCCAACTGGTCCAGGCAAGTGATAGGATCCTAGAGTAGTGAGAAAGTGATAGGATCCTAGTGTAGTGAGAAAGTGATAGGATCCTAGAGCAGTTGAGAAAGTTAAAAGCAGGAAATGGCACTAAGGAAAAACAATTGGTAAAAATATTTCTAATCGCACATATTTATTAATGTTAGTCTAGACTAGATCTACTACAAATTTAACTCCCTGTCTGATACAAACTAATTGATACAATTACGAACGCATAATATAAGCTTTCCTTTTTTTAAAAAAAATTTAATTGTTACCTATCAGATCACGTGCTAAAACCAGTTGTAGAACGATTGGTTTCTTTATTTGATCTAGATACGCGGAGTCAGACTATTGGTAACGAAACAAAGTAGCGCACTTATTTTCGTATGTTAAAAGATAGAAACATTACTTCAAGAGAAAAAAAAAAAAAAGAAGATGATTACATCCTGCGCGAATCTCTAGGTCAATCTAGTTATGCATGTTAATCAAGTTATTGGTTTTCCTGACTGACTCAGGCAACCCATTCCATGCTCCAATAGCAGTAAGGAATAAAGGGTATTTGTACAAATTTGTCCTAGCATATGGAAAAAGAAATGTACCTTTATCTTTGTGTCTTTCTGAGTATTTTATTAGATTTTGTTTTGGTATTTGAAGATTATGGTTCCGTGTTTTATGTATAATTACTACTTTACTTTTGAGTCTTCTCTCCTGAAGGCTTTCTAGATTTAATGATTTTACTAAATGTGTTGCTCTAGTCAAATGTGAATATTCGTTTGTTATGAATCGCACTGCTCTATTTTGAGTCTGTTCCAGTTTCTTATTGTTTTCATGAGTTGAGGGGTCCCAAACAGAGGATGCATATTCTATTATTGGCCTAACCAAGGTTAAATATAAATAACATAGTTTTATGTTCTTATTTGATTTGCAGAAATTTCTTTTAATAAACCCTAAGACTTTGTTTGATTTTGTAATCAATCAATCAATCATTTCACCCATACATTCGATATTTGTTGATACTTTGATTTCAAGGCTATACTTTTCACAATTTTCAGTCCCCAGAGCTCTTCTAGGTAGACTGAGGATATTGTTTAATGACATAAGCATGCAGCTATATAAATCTTAAAAGCGCGTAACAATGCTAAACGTTTGTAGGCTTAATATTAATTAGTCCTACGATTATTAGAGTAGATTCATATAGTATTTGACTAAATAAGAAATTTAAATCATTGTTACTAGAATGCAGTATGTCATAGTCTTGCGTCGAGCAACCTTTGTGAGTATACCATCATGTCCCGTAGACTACTACAGTCTCACATAGTAGTGCGTTGGCAGAGGGTAACTTTGGGTGGGTGATTAAAATTTGTAGACAGAGAATGCTCTTAAAATACTTCTGGTTGTCTAGCAAATATACTATTGTTCTGATTTGTAAAGTTTTAAATGTTTCGGATGTTCCTTCAAAATTGAAAATAATCTACATCCAAGCCCAAACTACCCCCAAGGACGGGGGATGACAGGGCCGAGACTACCAAACGACATTAAAAGCGAGCATACCGCACGACCAGGCAGCCATCCACATTTGGACACAATAAGCTTTTTTTTTTTTTTTTCAATCTTGGTTCTTGTCGGACTATTCTTACCGCCATTGAAGTAAAATGAAAAGTTTCTCACACAACAAATAAGAAAATATAATACAAATTATTTTTTGTTTATTTATAATGGAGGAAAAACAAAAATATGCAAAAAAGTCTAAACTTAGTCTACACTAAACTATGGAATCCAAAGGAAATGTTACAGTCAACCAAGAGAGTTTTGGCGGGAAACAAAAGACGTAACAAAGTAAAAGTCTCAAACGTACACATCAGTTTTGTTCCATGAGTGTTTGAAGTAGATCAATACACTATTTGTACATTTGCCTAGAGTAAAATTTTAAATCTTCATTGACTCCCAATATTACAATTTGAAATGAGTTGAACTGCACAAATGGATGAAAAAAAAATATTTAAAAAAAAATTCAGCAGCCAGCTGTCACGATGAGAAACATAAAATCGAGCACAAAAAATGTAATGAAACAAAAAATAAATAAAAGAGAATTGAATGAAATTCTCCGAATCAAACTTCATTTTCATAGAATAGTATCGGACATTTGCTTTGCATAGCGATTGTTGTTCATTGCAATCATCAAGGTGGTTGGGGAAGAAACGCAGGAGATAGAGACATAGAGAGTAGTAGATCTAGGCTTTTGAGACTCGGGGAACAAATTAGATGCCAATTTTATATTAGCATGCTATTGTATTGTCAACTTTTTTTAAATTCTAAAAACTTTTCTTGTAGGTCACGTGACACTATAGAGAAGAATGAATTGAAAGTACACATGAACATAAAATACAATCTACATAATTGACTGACATGAGATCGTTGATAAAATATAGTTGTATAAAAATATGTTTACTTACAATGACATAGGATATCTCTGTATATAAATAGTAGAATTCATTCTAATAAGATTGGTTTTCATTCCATCAAATATAATGGCAAGAATATGTTGTCATAAACTCAGCAGCTCTGTGTCTTTCTCAAGGTTTTTATTTTTACAATGCTGCTATGTACTAGCACAAATATGCAACTAAATGTCAACTGGTTAAAGATGGAAGATTATTCATGTTAAATATTTATTTGGAACGTAGGGTAGGTGCACAACATCGGTAAACTATACTCAAATCAACACTTTTGATAAGCGTCGTTGCTGAATGCTAATTTTGAGATATGTGAATGTGAATTTAACTTGTCCTAATTTTGAGATATGTTTGAAATGTGAATTTAACTTGTCGTAATTTTGAGATATGTTTGAAATGTAAATTTAACTTGTCGTAATTTTGAGATATGTTTGAAATGTAAATTTAACTTGTCCTAATTTTGAGATATGTTTGAAATGTGAATTTAACTTGTCGTAATTTTGAGATATGTTTGAAATGTGAATTTAACTTGTCGTAATTTTGAGATATGTTTGAAATGTGAATTTAACTTGTCGTAATTTTGAGATATGTTTGAAATGTGAATTTAACTTGTCGTAATTTTGAGATATGTTTGAAATGTGAATTTAACTTGTCCTAATTTTGAGATATGTTTGAAATGTGAATTTAACTTGTCGTAATGTACACTAAGATAAGAAATATATGTGACAATTTTGATTCTGATTGCAATATGATATACACAAGTATATTGGAAATTTGATTTTAATTGCACTGAGATAATAATAGAATCTACTTTGTATTCTAATCGTACTAAGGTTTTGATCATGCCAAGAATGTATTTCATGGGCTGTTACAAATTATTCAGCTGTTAGCAGAACTCCAATAAGTCCCTTCAACATTTCTACCGTCAGGACTGTTGAGGCTGGTCTCCAGTATTGGAGGGGTGACTTTGAATCCACTTAATTCTAACCAACCTTGGAGGACAAAAATGTGTTCGACATGCAGCAGTGCCACATAACGCCATCGTGAATATTTTACTTCAGAAAGAATCACATGATGTCACTCTTTGACATTATAACGCCCAATAGACCACTAGACTCTGAACTGATTGAACAATTATAGTTTAGAAAAAATAAATAAAATAAAAGTATAATTGTCATAGCATGTTGGGCATTTTCATAAATACACATATTAACATACATAATGTTTGTCTTTTAATCTCCACTAAACCTACACCTAGAGCTGACGTCAGAGATAGTCTCAGCCATAACCCACATTTAGTTCGAGTTCTTGCAATGATGCGTACTCAAGGGAGGTAACCGCTTGTATTGTGCTTGTCAGAAGTCCAAGGTTGAGGTCAAGTATGATTTAGAGTTGTCTCCTTCCCAGATATATACTGACGGATTTGGTCCATTGGGATAAAAAGAAACAAACAACAGCACATATACAAGACTTACGTTTGAATTAATTATTTCTACTGGAAGACACTATTGAATGGCAGGGTAGACAATTGAAACTTGAAAATCTTTAAAAACAAAGTGTGTTACCTTCCTTTTTTTTAAATTATCATTTAACATCGAAAAAAAAACTTCAGTGAGCGATGAAATGAAATTATGATATTAATGCATTTATCTTAACCGTTTCTGATTGAAACACAAACACACTTACAGTTACAAAAAGATTGAATGTAATAATTTGAGGTAAAGAAAGAAGACACTTCTATCAGATTGTGCTATCATAAAGACACTTTTTTTTTAGCCAGAAGACTATTACATCAAGTTTTTATTGCTGGAAATAGTACTAGATATATGCACTCCAATAGTACTAGATATATGTACTCCAATAGTACTTGATATATGCACTCCAATAGTACTAGATATATGCACTCCAATAGTACTAGATATATGCACTCCAATAGTACTAGATATATGCACTCCAATAGTACTAGATATATGCACTCCAATAGTACTAGATATATGCACTCCAATAGTACTAGATATATGCACTCCAATAGTACTAGATATATGCACTCCAATAGTACTAGATATATGCACTCCAATAGTACTAGATATATGCACTCCAATAGTACTAGATATATGCACTCCAATAGTACTAGATATATGCACTCCAATAGTACTAGATATATGCACTCCAATAGTACTAGATATATGCACTCCAATAGTACTAGATATATGCACTCCAATAGTACTAGATATATGCACTCCAATAGTACTAGATATATGCACTCCAATAGTACTAGATATATGCACTCCAATAGTACTAGATATATGCACTCCAGTACTTATAAAATGCTTTCAAATAGCCTCCGACTACCAGTCCAACTCCTGTCTTTCAGATATTGGGTGCTTTCAAACTGACACCTTAAACCAGTAAACTTTGGGCAGAAGGGGACTCGTTAGCTTTGGAGAAGGAAAACTTAAAATTCAAACCTCTACTACCTTGAAGATATTCCTACACAAAAGCAAAAGATTCGTGAATCAACCCTGAAGAAAATCAGAAGCTGGTGACCCTTACGCAGCACTCTGGCAGAACCTGTGACGCCCCTGATCCCAAACATCAACTCCGTAGAGAGGTGAAAATTGTTATGTGGGCGCCATAGTTCCGAGCACAGCTCATGCCCAGGCAATAATCTCATTCGCAGAGACCATAAAACTTCAAGAAGATAATTTCAATTTATATTTGCTACGGGTAGATCGTTTGAAGAACTAAACTAGAAGACTCACTTCTCAGTCAGTAGGAAAACTCTATCTAATTGCTTTACAAGTAGTTTATACAATGGCCATGGAGTATGTAATTAATGTCAATGGCCATGGAGTATGTAATTAATGCCAATGGCCATGGAGTATGTAATTAATGCTAATGGCCAGAAGGTACGTTATTAATGTCGATGCCCACAGAATAGGACATTAATTTCAATAGCAAAGGAGTATGTCATTAATGTCAGTGACCATGGAGTATGTCCATAATGTCCATTAATGCTCACGTGACACGTTTCCAAAACACGAATGCAACAAAAAAAAATGAAATGCGTGACAATGTTGGGTGACAGTTGTGGCAGGTGTCAGTGAGGGTGCATTTTTGAAGTGATTGACTAATTGGAGCATCACATTCACCAAGACTCTTCACATTAAAAGCTAACCTTCAGGCCACACAGTTAAACTTGCAATCATGTAACGCTAACCAGTTGATCGCACAGTTAAACTTGCAATCACGTGACACTAACCAACCACCCACACAATAACACTTGCATTCACATGACCAGAAGGTCATTGAGTATTGTGCTTAGTAATTCATCTAGTTTTAACACACACACACACAAGATGAATGACCACAAAAACAAATTGTGTTCTCAATAAGTCACAACAGATATATGTACACAGTTCATGACCTCGGTTATTTTTCAATGAATGATTTGGCTAGAAATTATTTTAAAATAAATAAACAGTCCAACTGAGCTACATGAAAACAAATGCATGAATACTTTTTGTTCCTATCCAACGTTTCGATTCTCTCAAACTCATTTGAAGCGTTTCTTGATTTTTTGTTGCTTGTCTGTTTTCTCCCTTTCCAAAGTGTATTTGTTCTTTTCTTTCTCTTGCAGTACTCTTTGTGTGGGTGTTTCCTCTCTTTGTTCTTTTTGGCTCACACTCACTTTCTCACTCTCTTTCTCTCGTGACTTCTTTCTTCCTTTCTGGATGTATCCAAAGTGTAACTACAAAGTCATGGACTAAACTGGGGTGGTTCTTCTCACGATGTCTATACACGGTATAACGGAGGGCTGCGATCCCGACCGCACGGTGCACGGGGCCGGCGGGCCGCCGGTACCGCACGAGTTCTGGCCGTGTAGTTCTGCAGTGGTGGAGATGGTGTTGTTGGTGGCGGAGCGCGTGAAGTTGTAGTTGGAGAGCTCGTGCGAGGTGGCGGATATGGGCGTGTAGGTGAAGTAGCTCTCAGACCGGCTGGTGGAAGGATCCCGCGACCTGTCGCAAGACAGAGACCGGTCCCTGGACTTGTCGCGCGGGAGCCTCCTCACGCCCTTGGGCGCCTGGTGGTTCTTGTCGTTGTGCTCCGGCTTGATGGCTAGCCGCTTGACCCTCTGGGAATGTTTGTGTTTGGAGATGTACAAGTAGACAGAGAACACGCCGGACAGCTCGGTCAAGACGAACGAGCCCACGGCCATGAAGAAGGAGGAGCCGTAGTCGTAGATAAAGCGGGGCTCCTCCACGGACGCCCTAGGCTTGTTGCCCACTTCTCCGGTGATGCTGCCGATGTATAAAATGATGCCGACCAGCGTACACAAACCTGGGGAGTACATGAGACAGCAATCAGTCTGAGTTGACTACAGAGTTAAGTTTTTCATTGGAAGAAATAATATGGAAAAAAAGCGAACACCTAACCTTAGAGCAAGTAATCTTACTCTGTTACAATAGAAATATCAATCAATACAAACGCAAAATAACAAATAATTACATTTGAACTTAATTTTTGTATTTTAATTTAAATACGCTATTAGTAGT